>NC_080733.1:9968955-10269955 GCF_019097595.1 Hemibagrus wyckioides | reverse complement strand
GCATAGGGGCTTGAAGGGGGCTCTTCACTCATTAAGAAAAATTTGTGCAAGTCTGGAGTGGCCTCTTCGACAATGAGTATAGATGATCTGGTTGGTCCCAGCGATTATTCAAGTCGAAACAAATGTACTGAATCGATCCCAATCGGATTGCATTTGGCAGCTTAAAATGGTTCCATATTTTCACCATCTGTCCTTAAAAATGTACTGTTCTCTATATTAACTGGCAGACTGTGGTCTGAATGTGGAGCCACTAAAGTACTTCAACAAACTCCATCTAACAAACATTTTTCCCTCAGCCAAACTGGAAAAGTAAATATTGTAAAGTCAGATGTTCAGGCCATTCCCTGTCTAATGTACAATACACAACCCGAGGGGGAGGGATCTATCCATCCTATTAAGCGTTTTAATTGGATGATCACAAGACTAGTACAGGATGAATCATCAAAACATTTTTCTCACTCTCTATTTTACCTGGAAGCCAAAAAAAATCTCCAAAATTGTTTTCTATACCATCGTATGGGTCTCTAATAATAGATATGAATGGGAAAACACTTTTAACTGGTGTCACCATTCAGAAACAAGAAATCTGATAGCACTGGACCTTAAATAAATTGCTCTACCGATGTTATTTGAAAAAGAAAAAAGTTCCGTCTATAGCTGTCCATCTGGGAAAACCCAATACCAGAGGCTTCGTGTTTAGTCCTCGTGTAGGTTGACCGCTACCCCTGAGAAGAGGAGTCTCGGGGGATATGGAGGAGTGTGAGCGGTGGAAGTTCGCTACACGGAGCAAGTGCGCGCGCAGGGCAGTGAAGTGAAACACGAGTATTGCGTGTGTGTGTATAGTATAGTGTGTTTTCTAATCCGGAGAGTTTACACTAAACTACACAGTCTAAACCCCATGACATGGCAATAAAACGGTTACATGTAAACACGCGCGATCATTTCGGCGTCGCCTGACTGTTTACTCGACCCCTGAACTGAACAGAGGTGCGGTTGAGTTCCCACAGGCTTCACGCAGCGACAACGCAACATTAAACCACTTTCCCACAAGCCGATCTGTGTCTCCCAAGCTTTTGCGTTTTGTCTAAAAAGCATACGATCTGGAACAAGCGGTAAACTTTCGTTATACAAACCCAGAGCAAGCGACCTCACTCCGCGCGAGACCGCTTACTTTTTCTGCTGGTTTGTGTTGACTTTAGTGGTCAGTAAGCAGGCGCTCGGACACAAAACTCACCTGAGACACCAGAGGGATGAGGGTTTGCTCCACCGACCGAGTTTTGATTTCGAGACCGCAATCAAAGTTACCACCACCGCCACACGGAGACGAAGCCATTCCTGATCCGTTTCTTAGCTCGTGTATGCTTCGGAATAATCGTGAGTGCGTTCAACGGCGCCGTGATTTCTTGTACAATGAATATTTCCCTCTACGGTTTGTAGACTATTCGGCAATGCCGCGACTCGGCTCCCTGTCCTTCCCCATGTAGTGGCTGGAACAGCTAGAGAGAGTAGGCAGGCTAAACGGGACACACACACACACACATTCACACAGGAGAGTGGGTGGGCGCAGAAACACCGAGAGGGAAACACGGCCGACTAACACGCGCTCAGAGCTGGCTGCTTCCCATATAGAGATAAACTTTCTAAAATAAATGAACCGAGAATAGCACGAGTTGTTCTGACTCATAAAACACCACAAGAGCCAGAGAAGTGTAACTAGAGTGTGGGGAAGAAGAATATAAAGTTAACAAGGAGCAAGTGTTCAGACCACAGTTACATACACAGACCAGGCATAGCATTATGACCACCTGCCTAATATTGTGTTGTTCCCCCTTTTGCTGCCAAATCTGCCCTGACCCATCATGCACTGTGTACTGCTAACGCCTTTCTATCAGAACCAGCATTAACTTCTTCAGCAATTTGAGCTGAACAGTAGCTCGTCTGTTGGATCGGACACCATGAGCCAGCCTTTGCTCCACACGTGCATCAATGAGCCTTGGCCGCCCATGACACTTTTGATAGATACTGACCATCGCAGACCAGGAACACCTAACACCTGCAGTTTTGAAGACGCTCTGATCCAGTTATCTAGCCATCACAATTTAGCCCTTGTCAAACTCGCTCAAATCCTTACACTTGCCCATTTTTCCTGCATCTAACACTGAGGACAAAATGTTCACTCGCTGTCTAATATATCCACCCCACTAACAGGTGCCATGATGAGGAGATAATCAGTGTTATTCACTTCACCTGTCAGTGCTCATAATGTTATGGCTGATCGGTGTGTGTATAGGCTGCTTGTGTTGCTTAATCAACAAAAATAATGCATGAGGTATGGATTCGTGAGTCAAAATGATACATTGCTGTGAAATATTGCTATATCTTGTATTCATTTTGTCTTGTGTTTCAGATTGTTACATTTTTTTTAAAAAGGCATTCCAAAGAACAAACTTAAGTTAAAAAATATCATTTAAATTAAGACTAAGCAAAGATTAAAGCAATCTGAGATAAAAAGAGATCTCACACTCAATTATAGTAACTATTTTATACTGGTCATGGTCAGGGTGGATCCAGAGCCTATACTGGGAACACTGGGTGTAAAGTAGGATCACACCCTGAATGGGATACCAGTTCATCACAGGTCACCATGCACACAGACAGTACAGTGTAAACAATCCACCAACGCATGTTTTTTTTGAGAGTTGGGAGGAAACCAGAGGAAATCTGTTAACAGGGAACTCAAACCAAGGATCAGGATCAAACCAGTGACCTGGAGCTTTGAGGTGACAATGCTACCTGCTGCACCACCATGCCACAACAGATACCAAGATGGGTGTACATTATGCCTGTGAGGATCTGAGTACAAGTGTTTGGATCCACTAAAGGAAAATGGCCTATCCCAGGGGACTTGTATAAGGCATAAGGCAAGGGGACTCCCTGGAACTAACCCATGACTGCACAGTCACACACATACACCCACAATGGGCAATTTAGAGATGCCAAGAGGCCTACAACTGGTGAAGGAAACCAGAGAAATATATAGAACCTGTACAGGAGGTGCAAGGCAAACATGCTTACCACTAAGCCCCCATGTGTTTATATGGTTTTAGTCAAACTGTATCAAGGAAGAATGACAGTTATTCTATTCTTTGTGTCTTTTTATTCCTTGTACCTTCTCTCAATCTATAAAATAATATAATTCAGTGGAGACAGACTGCTGAAGTGGGATGCTGTTCAACTCAATTGAGATTGACCTCAATATCTAGAAGCATTCAGGGTGTTCCTAAGGTCCAGGGTGTGTGACTTCCTCTGAGACTGTTATAATCCAGTTTCTTCACTGCGTACTTCTCACTGCTTCCTCAATAGCTGGAAGCAATTGTCCTGTTTCCTGCAGCGAAAGCAATGAAACGCAGGTAAAAGTTAATAACGTTTCTGGCCAGACTGCTGAGCAGAGACGCAAAATCCTGTGACAAGTGACATGTTCGCGCAGCATGGTTGCCGTGTAACCAACTCAAGTGTAAAACAAGCCACTCGGTGCATGTGAGTTTCCTCTGAGTCACGGGTATCAGGTGACATGCGAACATTTCCTCAGAGGAGGGCAGCTAAAGCTAAAGCTTCGGTCAAGTAAACTGTCCACAGCCAGACTAGTACTCCAGAAACATTAGTGTACAAAATCACACCATTCATCAATCAGTTCAAATGAAATATACATGAATGGCAAAATACTGAGGGTTTGTGAACTTAGTGACCTTTGAAAAGATAGTAGATATGGGTGAAGTGTTTTATAGCTGAATACTTCGCTTCTGTCATAAACCCGTCAGTCTTCACGTATCTCACTTTTTATACCTCAGGAGGATCATCATCACAATGAATAGTTGTTGACATGCAAAACAGTCACTTGACAGCCGTACTAAACAACTCCGCTGTATAATACTGTATATTCTGTTGTTGCATATAACTGACAACTATTTTTACTGCAATTTACAGCTCATTAAACTCATCTGAATCTTTCGAATTTGGCCTAGTCCTCTCAGAGGAAGAAGAAAAAGAGGCTATTAGAGAATATTTTCTATCACAAAAATGTAAATATCTGTAGACTGATATATATATATATATATATATATATATATATATATATATATATATATATATATATACATTTTTGTTGCTACTTGCTGTGATCATGAAGGAAGATATGTATTGTATAACACAATAAATATATTGCTGCTATCTTTCCTTTGTCATTTTTGTTCTAGTTGTATTCAAACATTCGTATTTAACTGTACATTGTGTGCATTGTACGTGATTTCTTACAGGATTACAATGGGGTCCTTACCTCATAGACCTGAAGTTGCTTTATTTCCAGATTATCAGATTTCTTTTTGCGTATAAACATGCTGACAGGATTATTATTAAAAACTGTTTTTTTCTATTTTGTACTTGCACTCACTGTCAAAATTGCTCTTTCAGTGGTCAATAGCATGTTTATTTTTTTTCAGTGAAGGCCAGAAATTGTTGGAGTTTCCTTAAAAGGAGATTGGCAGCATGAATATACACTGATGCTTCTTTTTTTTTCTTTCTTTCCTAAAAGTTAAACTGTAGTAAAGGGAACCACTCGGGACTGTGGCACTGCAGTGTGTTACAGCTCCATTCAGCAAAAGCACTGAGGTCTGTCTGTCTGACTTAAAAACATCTCACATTAATCTCCCACTGTTGTGCTGTCTGTATTTAAAACACACTCTGGTTGCATAAAATAAGTCAGACCAACGTATTTCATAGCTGCACGTATTAGCATCAGTGCTGCTGATCAAATTTATTTAGAAGTCGTCATTTTAATTGAGTCTAAATGAAGCTGTAGTTTTCTCATTAGGTATCCTCATCCTTAAACCCTTCATTTGCTGATTTAACTTTCCTGTTCATCAGTTCAGCTTTTACAACTTTTTACAGCTGCCATGCACAGCGGGACCACATGGCTGGTACAATTTAAGTATATAGGGAGAAAGTCGATTATCTCTGAAGCAGAGTTAATTTTTCTTTTTTTTTTCTTTTTTTTTAGGTTTTTTAAGAAATGCTGATGGTGTTTGTTCGCTCCGAGTTTCTCTCAGTTGCTCAGTTCCTGAAGGCGAGACTGCCTGTGCAGAATGCAATGCAATGCTCATAAATAGTGTTAGCATACTGGAAAAGTGTGAGATAAGCAGATTCAATTCCCCCTGATAAAAGAAACAGATTTAAAGACTGTGGGATTTAGTGGGAAGTCTGATCCGAGGTGTATGACTCAACTCCTCCTTGCCCTAACTCTCTTCAGATTATGGCTCCTGATAGCATGTGAGGTATAGGGCACCTTTCAACAGACTGAGGCAGAATTTCGGGATTTGTTTTCTCAACAGTCATGAAAACAACAATTCTGGAAATGTATTAAACAAATATGGTTATGAATCATTTTTCTTGAATTTCATTAACATTTACTAGTATTGATTGAACCTGACTCTTCTTAATTTGATTGCAAACCATCATTACAAGGTTAGAAACCCTGATTCAGTTAATTTGGGTTCTGGTCAGTGTGTGTGTGTGTGTGTGTGTGTAGCCTGCCTTTATCAGGCCTGTGCATTCATTTTAAGCAAGACCAGAGCACAGGACAAAAGAACTTGACTTTAAATGAAGTCAGGTAATTGCTACAACATCCAGCTATTTGCTACTAATTGGCTAACTATTTCTTTATGGAAAAAAAAGAACAACATGTAAAAGACAAACAATGAATATAAATTAATGTTATGTTGCTAGTCAGAAAGATATTAGTACAAAAGATGGCAGTAGGTGAAATTTTAAATTGCTTCTTGATGCAAATAACAGTGTGAATTTGTGTGTGTGTGTGTGTGTGTGTGTGTGTGGGCACATGGTGCTTTATGATGGACTGGTGTACCATCCAGGGTGTATTCCTGCTTCACACCAAAACTGACAGACTGGGGACAGAATAGCACACTGTGAGGAGGCAGTAGATCTGGATGTTAGCTGGTAGAAAAAATCCTCTGTACACACAGACCATCACTTTCTATGTCCTATAAATCGGCTTAGTTGAAATGAACATAGGGTTGGTCGGGGAGGTTGGTATGGGGAGGCGATCATGAGGGGGAGGGGGTAAAAGGGTAATTATGGAATTTGACCTCTCATTGCTGATGATCATCTCTATGAACTAGCCCATCTGTCAGGACAGTACAGATAATTAGGTTATTGTTTTCTGAGGCAGGAGAAATCTTGTGGCTACATGAAGAGAATGTGAGTACATAAAGCTGGAGAGGGGCAGCTGGCTGGTGCCTTCGTGTTTGACAGTGCAATGACAGAGGTAGATATGACTAGGCTTTTTTAAGCACAGGGAATGAGGTGGAACACACTGAGCAGTTATCACACCTCATTGTTAAAGACCTCACAGCCTGTTGCACAAGGCTCTAAACTTAACTTCCCATATGCCCCAGTGACATGCGATCGAGAGCAGGGAACCATTATCATCAAGCATGGCAAGATGTTCATTTAGTCTGAAAAAAAGAAAAAGAAAAAAAATGTTTATTTCAACTCACTTATAATGGAATTCTAATGGAGGCTAATTGGTGTGTCAATAACTATTCATATGAAAGCTATTTTTCTAAAAGGCTTTCATTCGTTTTTCATTCCAAAGTACAACATTTGCAATTTAGCTCAAAATCTGTACAATTCACGCTTTTGAAGATAAAAAAATCTTGTCATTTTGAATTATTAACATAGTAAATGCAGAATAAAGCGCTTCAGTATAGTCTTGTTCACACATGAATACCACAAAATCTCTGAAAAGGATTAAATACGCAGAATTACTTTTTTACTGTATTACTCCAGTGAAGGATAGACGAATGATAAAAGCTTTGGTTGTTCTTTTTATGTTCACATTTTGAAATCAGTATATTCATGATTGAAATCTTAATGCTGAAATTCCACAAGTGACCTTAGACTTCCATTAATACACTTATTTTGAATCAGCAGGTTGAATTTGTTTTTCTCTCAGATCAGGAGAACATACAGGGCAATCAAACCGAAATATCGAATGCATTTCATGCACAATTTTTGCGGGTAATATGTGATCACCTGAAAAATGTGCTTAGGTGCCTTGGAACTGCATGTTAAGCCTTGAATTAAATGTGAGAAATCAATTAAATAAGTGAATAAAAATGAATATGTTCACATAGTAAAAATAAATAAATAAATCATGGTTGGAAAAATTATATTTGGAGGTAAAAAGATGTGAAAAGTTAACTATATGTGAAACATGTATACAACATAATATGTAACATAAAAGACAACCACTTTCAAATCGTGTGAGATTTTTATTTATTATTTATTTATTATTTATTTATTTATTTATTTGTAAGGATAGGGATTGGGTTGAACCACAGTTCCTTTAGTAAATATACTCTCACAGTGTGTTAGCATGCTGATGTTCAGTCCACAGAATGGTAAATATCCGTTTAACTGATATTGACTTTTTGGCAATTTGTTCAATGCCCTCACTTGAAAACTCCTCTCAAAGCCTTCAAAGGAACAAAACTGTAATCTCTTGTCATGGTCATGTTCTATTTCCTCATTCACTTTTTCCTCAAATCAGAATTTGATGTGTTTATATGACAGACCGTTATTCCCCGAAGTGTAAATAATGGTGAGGCAGAACATCGGTGCTCCAGGCGTGACTCTGCGACCCTCTGTCATTACTCTTCTCCTCTCAAAGGCTCAGCCATAACAGCAGATTCATCTGTTATGATCCTGTCAAGGATCAAATGAAAACCGTTTCTGACAAAACTGACACCAAGCCACTAAAATTATTCTCTGATGCTCTGACAGTCCAGCTGAGGTCAGCCGCAATAACATTATAAACTTGGACAAAGCTAAATATAACAAATTCATACAGGATCATCAATGGTGCTAGGAAATCCAGATTCTGATATGTTTTCTGAGATCTTTTGACACTTTTGGCTGTAGGTGTCTACAGTTTTATTAAGTCATGTCAATCATTATATATTCATTATATATATTCTGACACGCATACAGCTCTTCAGTACCTTTTTTAGTCAAGAGATAATAAATATCCTTACTTGTGGTAAGTCAAGATCCCTTTATTGTTATCTGTTAAATACCTGCAGCACTGTGACTTGTTAAGTTTTTGTCTTTGTATATCCAGAAAGACAAGCACAGCCCCTGGTTAAATTTCTAGCTCCATCTACTGGTCCTTCATGTTATACACTTCAATATTTGAACATTGCTGAATAACGTCACCTACAATCTTACTTAAAATAAATAAATAAACGTTAAAGGCCCAAGTTATATATTGCAATTCTTGAGGTTTGTTCCTTTAAATGAAGAACACTATATAGCCAAATTTATGTGGACAGCTGAGCATCACACCCATATTTGGTTCTTCTCCAAACTGTTGCCCCAAAATCACAAAATTGGTAGCAGAATGCCTTGGTATATTCTGTAATATTACAATTTATCTTCACTGGAACTAAGAGGTTCAAACCTAATCCAGCAGGACAATGCCCCAGTGCACGAAATGATGTTTAATAAAACATGATTTTACTAGGTTGAAGTGGGAGATCTCAAGTGTACTGTACAATGTCTGACCTCAACGCCATTGTATATCATTGATGAACTGGAATGCTGACTGCTCCCCAAGCTTCCTAAAATCTAACATTAGTGTCTGATCTCACTAATGGTGAAATGGGTAAATCCCCACAGACTCACTCCACAATCAAATTGCAACAGCAAAGGGGAGTAAATCTGGAAAGGGATATTCAACAAGTGCAAGTGCTATGATCAGATGTATTCATACTTATGCCATGTTGTGTAGGATTTAATAATATCACCTGCTTAATGGAGAGATGGACCCTTCATGAAGATTTCGGACATTCGAAAAGAAGACCCCATGTGGACTTTCAGGAAAACAGTCCTAATCAATACACAAAATGTCATTCCACATATGCTGTATCTCCATCACACAACTCCAACTATGATTGTACAAAAAGACATTATTCATAATCACACTCTCCAGTGTTTATTATAATTTACAATCACTCTTTCCAGTGTCACCCAAATGAGGATGGGTTTCCTTTTGAGTCTGGTTCCTCTCAAGGTTTCTTCCTCTTACCATCTATGGACGTTTTTCCTTGCCACAGTCACGTCAGGCTTGCACAGTAAAGGGATGATTTTGTCTAACATTAATCGTGGACTTTTGTACTATGTTTCATATGTTCTGTTAAGCTGCTTTGAGACAATGTCCATTATTAAAAGTGATACAAGTAAAACTGAATTGAATTGCTTAATGATGCAGTTATCTAATCAGCCAATCAGGTAGCAGCAGCACAATGTCTACAATCATGCAGATACAAGTCAAAAGATTCATTTACTATTTACATCAAACATCAGAATGGGGAAAGGTGTCTCTCCATCAAGCATCAATTATCATCAAGCATGAGAGAGGTCAAGGGGAGTATTGCCTGACTGTAACTGAAACAGAAATGTTATCATATGTATATAAATACAAATATTCACTCTACAACTGTGGTGAACAGAAAAGCATCACAGAACATATAACATATCAAACCTTGAGGTAGATAGACTACAACAGCAGAAGCCCAAATTGGTTCCACTCCTGTCAGCCAAGAACATGACTCTGAGACTACATCTGGCACAAACTCACCTAAACTAGACAGCTGAATATTGGAACAACATTGCTGAGGCTATTTTTTCTCACCTTTCTCTCTCTCTCTCTCTCTCTCTCTCTCTCTCTCTCTCTCTTTACTTTTTTGAAATGCCTCAATGTCACATAAAAAGAAGAAGAAGAAGAAGAAGAAGAAGAAGAAGAAAAAGCAGAAGAAGAATTAAATACATCAAATAATACGCACGTATAATAATAATCAATTACAGAAGAAAAGGCATACCAGATGCTGCAGAAGATCTTAAAATTCAATCAGTGACATCTCATATTAATTAGTATTACCTTTAGTTAACAGTTTACCATGTTATTATTAGTGTTACTGGTCTTTGTTATATATTATTAATATTTCAAATTCAAGTTTTTTTGTCTATTGTCACATACAAAACCAGCAAAGTATGACATGCAGTGAAATGCTTTTTGAATGTCCATGTCATAAAAAGAATAAATAAATTAGAATAAATACATGATAAAATAGAAAATAAACTGTTACAGTAAAAATAGAAATAAAATTACCTGTACAAGCAAACAAGTTATTCAAGCAAATGAAATGGCACAGATTTGTGCAAATATTCAGGCTTTACATAATCTTTATCTGAGCTTTTGAGAAAAGCCATTGTTTTAAAGAAAAATAATCCAAATCTATCTCTTCACAGTTTATCAAACAGGCAACAATAACAGACTGTGTAATGCTCGATGTCATTGTTTCCTTTATAGACAAATAATGCTTATGCCAACGCCCTTTCAGGAAAGAAAAATGAGCTGTTATGAATAAAGTCTCCATGCTGTTGATTATTCCCTAACTATTTCAGTTCTTTTGGCAGAATATGAAATGATCACATGTGTAGATCAGGGGCTTCTATAGCAGAGATCTGTAGAATATTTCTTTATGATGCATCTCAGTTCAGCTCGAGCCTGCTGAGTGCAGACTGTTGACCTGTCTGAGATCCATCAGAGCAGGGTTCATGAAGACTTTTTTTGGCCGATGAGGATGCAAGGGAATTACCTGGAAGGTTTGCATGGAAAAATTTGTCTGAACACTTCATTAGGCACAAGTGTATAAAAGTCGAGTTCTCTGATCGTTGAAGATTTGTTGCAGATTTCTTTAAACAGATGAAGCTTTGCAACCAATTAGAGACGATTTATCTGTAGACTATTAGTGCCTTTTATCCAGAGAAGAAATGCAAAGCAAAGCTTTCACAGGCCACGATGCAGTGGATTCTCCAGCTCATTCTCTGGAAATCATTTTTTTTATTTCAGCTCTCCACATATGCAGCTTAATACAGCATGTAATGTACTCACTAAAAGGAGTAAAAACAGCCATACTGTTTCCACTACAGCTGAATTTGACATTAGAGATCAAACTCCAATGTGTGCTCATTTCCTAAAGTGCTAGTGGCTCCAATTATTTTAAGTTTCCATTCAGCCATTTTTAGCAGAATTGAATGAGTAGAGAGCACTCGTACTCAATTTACACCAGCTCGGAGACAGCTGTGTGCTGTGCAAGCAGCAACATGAAATCATGATGGGGTATATTTATATATTTATTTGTATATTTATATATTTATTCTGACAAAACCATCAAAATGTCACACAGGATCCACATGGATTTATTTTGTATTAAGTTATTAAAGAGGTCTTATGATTTACTTTGTTATTAATGTAAATAATATCTCTCTGAGCACATTCATGCATTAGTCTTCAGTAACCACTGTATCCTGGTCAGGGTTACTGAGGAGTCTATCATGGGAATTTCCTCATTTGTAATATTCTTGGTTTCAATATTCACATGTATTAAACCGTGGGAAATCAGAGAAAACCAGAGAACCCAAAAAATGTGATACAGGCTTAGTTGGTAGGCAGGAGGGTACTGTATGTTCCCACTACAAGCTTTGGAGAGGAGTGACTTGTCCCTCCTCAATCACATGACTCAGACATCCATGTGTTTTCACTTTTTAATAGACATGTTCTTTTATATTTTTATTAATAAAAGCTGAAGTGCATAGTTGCACTTTCCCACTCATAAAAACACAAGCTGTCCATGTTAAGCAAATATGCATCACAAAAAAAGATAGAATTAATGGCTTGTACTATAATAATATAATATATAATATAATAATTACATTATAGTAATAATGGGCGGTGGTAGCTCAAGTAGTTAAGGCTCTGGGTTGTGGATCAGGGTTCAAGCCCCAGCACCACCGAGCTCCACTGTTGGGCAATTAAGCAAAGCCCTTAACCCTCCCCCTGCTCCAGGGATGCTGTATCATAGCTGCCCCTGTGCTCTGACCCCAACTTCTTTAGCTGGGATATGTGAAGAAAAGAATTCCACTTTTCTGTAATGTATGTGTGGCAATAATAAAGTCTCCGTGCCCTCAGTTCTTCTTCTTCTTCTTCTTCTTCTTCTTCTTCTTCTTCTTCTTCTTCTTCTAATTAATACCCTGAGATCACTTCAACTGTTTAATCATAAGATGGCTGGATTTGTATTATATGTTCTGTATAGATAAATGTTAATCCTATCCAGCATTCTATTTCTCATTTAGTATCATTTGTATTCAATAAAAATGCTGTTTTATTTTGGAATCCTTGGTCTCCGTATTGGGGTTTTGCTGCAGTGGAAAATAAGCACGATAGCACCAGCAGATGGCGTGCAACTGCTTTTACTTGTCTGTGTATAACATGCTTGGACCTCTACTGTAAAGTCACCTTGTCGATATCATATTATTTTATATATGCTGGTCATACATCTCCGAAAAACATGAATCAGGCCATTGTCAGGACTACGATTTATATTTCTGATTTTTCCATGACAAACAAATATTGGTGTTTCAAAAAGACCTCTCAATTAAAATAATAGACCTTACAGCAAAAAAATATTCAAAATAAATAAATTTTCTTGTTCAGTAATGATGTATTGTCGCTAGTAGGGACTTTAGGCTGAAATATGTGTGGTCTAAAGTTGAAGAAAAATGTGAACACTGTTATGGCTGGCTGCCTGACTCCAGTGAACTCTCATATCTCATACTGACAAGTTAAAGTATTTCATTTTTTTTAAAACAGCAAATGTATTTTCTGTAGCATTATATTTTCATAGAAAGTGCTTGTGCTTCAGGTGTAATGTCATGTACTAAACAGATAATCAGTTTGTTTGTGTACGTCATTTTTGTGTTGTCGTATTTTTGTTTTTTATAGAAATTGTTCTGGAGACTTTACAGAGACAAATTCCTCCTTGTATGGCTCACTGCCTCACTGATATAGAGGCATTTCTATAACTCTCTATAGATTTCTTGATAAATGCTCTATTACATCTCAATGGTATAGTCTGGATCTTTTCAGTCCTCCCAATTCTTTTTCTTAAAATACAAATTACATTTGCAAATGAAATGCACGATGCATAACCTGATATAGTTTGTAGTATACTTCTCTTTAGCTTAATGTCTCTGTTCTGTAGAATACAGTTGTTAGCATCATTTCATAACAAAACGTCTCACTCCGCTTACTAATGTCTTGAACATCTGATTCTGCTCTGCAGGGACAGAAGCAAATCCTCTTGTCACATGCGTAAAATCGGCATGTGGTTTATTTGAAGAAATCCATCAGTCTTAATCCTAATTCCAGGCAGAGGTCAGAGAACAGGCAGACAACAACAAACTGCACTAGAGCAATCCGTAACCATCATCAAGGACACAGGGAACAAGTAGAAACAAGGAATCAAGGAATGTGGGAAACACATGCTAAGAAATTTAATGAAAGAGACTTTGTGATAAGATAAAACATGAGAGGATAGAAAGATAAAATAATCTCAGAATAGGTGCACACATTAGGTATAAGACCGGTGATGGTGCAGGGAAGGAGACAGGACCGAAACACCATTTTAAAACAAAAGCATGCTGAATACACTCAAAACACATATCAGCACCTGACACACTTTAACCATGGCTTACACTGAGAGAACAAATTCATGTTAACTAGGATTCTACCATAGTCTTTTTTATTATGGAACTTGGTGGTTACAATGATGCTACCATGGTTTTATTATGGTACTTCATGATATCATGACTATGATGACACCATGCTTTACTGGGGCCTTTATATACAATAAAGTATGAATTATGGCAGTTCTAATATTTGGTGTTTTGCTGATTATAGTTAAAACCCTTCTTGATATTTGACCCTAGGCAAAAGTTTGATATGTGAGATGCTTCTGTTTGCAAGAAGACACCACTCCCTAAGGCAAGGAGGTCCAAAGTTCACCTGTTTCTGTTTAAAGAACTTATCACAGGTGATAGATTGTAATCTAGTCTTGACTGGAGCTAACCAGAAAAAAAATCCCAGTCCACACTGTCAGTAATGAAGTAAACATGTAATAGAGATGTATGGTAATGATGAGTGCCAGACATGACACTTTCCTTTTCCTATGTTCCAAGGACTATTTTTATATCCACAGCCCAAATCAAGCACAGGGGTTGAATTGGCAATTGCAGGCAGATTTGTAATCCTGATTAAAACCACTCAATATCAAGAAATAAGTTAAAAGTAATCTGTATTATCCAGTAATTCTCAATCTCTCAATAACATAGAATGGTTACAGAAAGAGACAGGTCATGTAAATACTTGCCATAAATGAAATTTCTATGTATAAACTGGTGCAGTGGCCATGAATGGGTTGAATCAGGAATGTTGGAAATAGCTTAATAAGTCAAAGAAATGAGCTACTGGGAAGTACCTATTTAATGGCTTTTATGAGCCTCAACAGAGATGAACCTGGAACATTGTGCTGCTTTGTATACTCCCTGAGTGTCAGAGTCAGTCAAACAGTCAGATATGTGGCTCTGAGACTTGGCTACTTTGTGCCTGAGAAAGAAATTTTGTGCGAAGGGGATAATACAGTCTAATCACTGATGATTGGGAGAGGAGACTGCTTGGGCCTAGCCAGACTCCCATCTGGAGTTCATAATGCGTGGAGAGCACCATGTCACTCACCATGCATACGTGGCCTGGTTGGAAAACTCTTGAATCACTTGAATCTCAGATTTCCTCTATCTTTTTTTTTTTTTTTTGTGTGCGGCTTCAATAGAATAGAACCATCTCTTAGGTAAATGTCACTGGCACTTACTTAGGCGAGAGAGAAGAAATATGTGTCCTTATGGTTCTTGTCAGAACTTTGAGATAAAATCTATTAGTTTTTGTTTTTCTTTCATTCCCCTTGGAAGCGAAATCACCAACAGTTTCTCTGGATTTCTGATATTAAAAACTATAAATTTCTTGCTATATCCGGGAAAGATTTTCCACATTCTTATGTGGATCAGGCAAGGTACTGAATAGGACCACTAGTACCTATCAGTAACCTGGAATTATTATTAATGGCTATATAACATTATTATTTTACATAAAACTGTTGCACTCATTAAAACACAAAAAGGCAGCACCATTCTGTGTTTCTGAACATACTACTACAGCTTACTCAAGATTCCTTTACTCATACCAATCATATAGTTTATATGCAGAAACAGACACAGAGTTCATTATCTTTAAATGAGGTAAAAAAAACAAAAAAGTATACAAAAACAACAGACCAAGATACTCACTTCTAACCACCAACCTTTTACATTTCAATTATATCCACCGTCAGAAACAAGAAAGCAGTCAAACTGACTAAATCCAATTCATTTTCATTCATTTCTTACCAGTGTTTGTGGTCCAATTCTCCAGCTAGATCTCATTATCTCCATTCGAATACATTAGTTACCTAATTTAGTTATACAGATTGCAAGTTCTATTCTTTGCACACCACAAGAGGGTTCACTGTGACTGTCTGATGCATATTGTACACATTTGGACAAAAGTGACCACTTATACCACATAGAGCAAGAAACTGCTGACGACATGTTATGGCCAGTGGATACAAAATTCCAAATGCACACTAATTTTATGCAACCTTTCATTTGACTGTAAACTGTTAATATACTATAATAAATCTACAGTCTGGAAAGAAACCAGTAACAGCCTCTTGTTCATATCATCTGCGCATTTTGTCATGCTGTTGTTCTTGGTTCCCAGAAATATGAAAAATAACCCGCTGTGACCTGTTTGTTTACAAGACAATGTGGGTCCAAAAACACATTTTGTAGAACAAGAAGTCACAGTAGAGAATATACACATTTAGACAGAGTAGAATAAAAAGTATGCGTAATGCATTGTGTTGTTTGTAGGAACTATTCAGTCAAACACTTTTACCTTAATAAGGAAAGTACCTTACTATAGATAGATTATAAATAGTGCAGTGTTATTCGGGCACTGGCCACAATGTTTGTTTCTGCCTTATTTCTTTAGGCAATGAAACACATCTGGAACACAGCTTCTTTGTGACAGAAGGTAAACTGTGCTTTAATCGGAAATTTCCAACATCCTCATGATTATGCACTGAAGTTTCAGACCATAACTCACACGTCTGACGAATATCCAGAGACCCGGGGGCTAGTCCGTTCCAGCTCCCTCCTGAAAACACTTTCCCTATTCAACTATTTTGAGAATGATATAATATTTCCAAAAAACATTGTTTTTGGATTTTCACCTGTAACATTGATATATTTATCATATCCATACATCGCTTCTTCACAGTATTCCAAAACACAGGCCTGCCCAAACCAGTGAAGATACAGTGTATGACTAAAATATTTTACAAAGACACGAGGTCTGAAAAATATTTCTCTCCAGTGAAGTTTATTTTTGCACGTTTGCGAGTGCTCGGCAGTTTGTGTTGAATAGTCATCAAGTTTATTGTCACACATTAAGTGAAGGAAGGCCTGCAAACAATTTGAATGCAATCAAAATGTTGGGGCAGTGAGGTCATGCCACAATTGAGGTTAATTTAAACATTCTTGGTTTTAACTGGTCTGTTACTTCATGGTAAATGAATGCTGTGACATAGACGTAACATGTACAAACTTATGTCTTTCTTTCTTTCTTTCTTTCTTTTGATTGCAAGATTATGTGATTAATAACATGATACATGTCTTTCTAATCATCATACATTTAATACATAATTACTCCCTGGATACAGACAATCACAAAAAAAAACTAAAACTGTATATTTATATATTGAACTCTTTGTGTATACAAAAAAAATATTGACAGTATATTAGCCAACTGCTCATATCAAGTGTATTCAAGGATTTCTGGAACAATCTACTCACATTATTCAGAAATCTAATCTAAGGTTCTCTCCTGTTTAGTTTATATCAGTGAAAAGCATTCATCCTCTGCCATTATTACACTGGTATAATGAATTAAAGAGAAACAGAGCACCTTCATGTGGAAACATGTATTTATTTAGTATTTGTTGATATACTGTTGAACAAAGAGCTTTGGACAGTTGGGATATTGCTTTTCTTTGCTTCTGAAATCTCCTGCTGTATTACACTGGTCTCAAAAGTGACTTAAGACAATGTTGTGTCTCTGTCATTAAATTCTCATGTGTGAAGAGTTTGGCAGGTTGCATTGCATATTTTCACTCACCCTCTTTCTCACTCTCTATGATCCTGTTCCTACCAAAACTATTTTCGAAGCAGCATGGAGTGTTTTCTCTCAAACCTAACATTGTTGGAATAACAACACACTCAGTCCTGTGAGACTATCCAGTTTGATACTGTTGAACCGGTTTTCCTTCGGCTGTCCGTGAAAAACCTTTGTCTCTGGCTTGCACCCTCGCAAACGTGTTCATAGGCAATATACAGTATATAAAGACTGTTTCCAGAAGATCTGAACAATTTTAGTTTCTCATAACCAACAAGTCATGTGCGGCTTCATGCGTGTTTTAGTCACTAATGTGAGTATTATATTTAGTTTTGTTATAATTATAGATGATAGGCATGTCTGCAATTGAGTAAAAAGATATAGAGATGTGGTGGGAATATATCAGTTTATCAAGATGTAGACGGTGGAAAATGACACATTTTAACTTTTGGTCATTTATATTTATGTTTAATGACGTGGAACATCCGCAAGTTAGTTCCTGTTATAACTTGAAAGCAGCTATATACAGTTGTTCCCCTACAAGCCTCTCTTAATGTGACCAAAAAAAAAATGCTGCTTGCCTTGTGACTGAAACCGGAAAGTGCAAAGTCCACTCTCTCGAAAACTTACATACTCCCCCAGAGACCAATGCGTTGGAGGCTGATCGACATCTCTAAATTGTCCGAAGTGTGTAAATGTGTGGGTGAATATGCTTGGTTCTGCTTGTGACAGCTTGGCAATTTGTCCAGGGTGTGTTCTTCAAAATCCCCTTTGTGTCCCAGTTCCCTGTAGTGTAAGCAGTACCGAAAATGAATAGATGGATGGAAGGATTACCTTGTACCTGAAGAGTAGTACTGTTAGAGCAACTGTTCAAGAAAATGAATAAGACTGATAACACAGATTGGAGACTGTTATGCTATAACATTAATTAATGCTATACAATAGAATAATAAACAGTATATCCTGCATAGGGACATTTTTAATTATTTATGAAAAAAGAAAAATAAATAAAAAATAAAATAAAATTAAATAAATAAATAAATAAATAAATAAATAAAACAGTTTATACACCAGACATAATTAAAAAAATAAAAAATAAATAAATAAACATCTAATAAAAATTAGTTGCAAGAGAAAATTATAGGAACTAATTTTCCTGCATGTGTGTCCTTGCATTGGTTATAAGATCCATGCTTCCTTATCAGAATGTATATGGTGCAGCAGGCTATTAATACACAGGAGTTCCTTACTTCAGTAATTTTAGGATGTTCAGAATTTCCTTCAAAAGATTTGGGGACTGAGTTTATGATCAGTATGCTCTGGCACAAAATCAGTATCACTAATACGGCAACATCCAGGTTACACACTTTTAATCAAACATAATTAAAATCAGTTTTGAACGTGCTCAGACGTTCAAATGTTTCAGGAGCATTAATTGTCTATCATATGTTTTGTACATTATGCTGCTTCACAGCAAAGTTTGACACTGGTTTTGAGTTTCTGTCTGTGTGGGTTTTCAGATCTCCTTCCACATGTCTCCTTCATCTGACCTCATAAAAACACGCTGGTAGCTGGACTGTCTAATCTAAATAACTTTTAGATGTGATGAATGTGCATGGTGCCCTGCAGTGGTCCCATCCAGGTATATTCCTGCTCATACCCCCTGTTTCTGGGATACACATCAGATCCTCCATAATCCTGACCAGGAAATGGTCACTGAAGATGAATTAATTGAGAGTGAATGTCTTACACATCAGTGAGTCTGTATAAATAAGTACATTTCAATTTCCAAACATTTTCACTTAGAATTTTAGAAAGACAGAATAAATACATCATGGATGTGTCTGAGACCTGCTGAGATGGAAGCAAGTGAGAGCCAAAGACTGCAGAAGACTAGTGGCAAGTTCTCCAAAAACAACGTACTGGTTGATTTCCTTAAGATGGACACAAAACAAAGTTCTTTTCATGTGCCTAAAACTTTTTCACAGTACTATAGATCACTACAGCAGAGCGTTTGCTTTTCTGGAAGGTGGAAACCCTTGAAGAAACTAAGAACCATGACAGTTCCATAAAAAACCTGTTAAATAAGAACTTTTTTCCTTTAGTGTGTAGAGAAATGTAAAGAAAAACACTTTGTGGAATTATTTAACTTTATATACAAAAAATATATACAATTTCCAGCAGTTAGACCTTTTAAAAAAAAAAAGTAAAGGTAAAACTTTTTATTAGAAATAGTAGAATAAAACAGAAGAAATTAGAAGGAATCATGTGTTTAATCAACACCCCATTAGGTTTTACAACATAAGGCAAGAAGCCAAGACAAGCTTAGAAGTGCTTAGCGTGCTGTTTGTGCTTTTTCTGAATAGAGGCTCATTATTTCCTTCCAATGCAATTCAGCACAAAATAACAATCACTGGGTAAACAGAAAAGAAACATCTTCTAGAAAAGTTTTGCAAAGCATAAACTTTGAACAAAATTGTGTTTGTAAACTACTTTTGTATCTCCCATCTCAAATAAAGTGCCACTAAAAAGTCCATGATATTCAATACTCATCTTTGTTTCAACTCAGTAGTTCAGTAAAGTTCTGCAATTATCTGAAATCCACCACTTCCTTTAGTTATATTTCCACGCAATGGCAAATTAAAAAAAATGTCCTAATTGGTGTTTTCCTGCTCCATATTACTGTTATCAGGAATCCCATAGACTGTCCAGCCCTTCTTCTTCCGTCTGCTTTTTCTTTCTTGTTCCTCAGAAATGTTCAGGTAGGCAGCGATGCTGCTTCTCACTCCATAGCTCACACTACTCTGATTATCACTGGTCAACAACTGAGACCTGGTCAGAGAACAGAAAGAACCGTGGGTCAAGGAATTTTTTTAACTGAGAGGATGTAAGAGCAGCTCAGAAACATAAAGCAAGAGGAAGCAGGCAGTTATAAATCACAGGCAGGCATAAAATTCGATTCAGATTCACAAAGTAGCTTTACATTCACTATATTGCCAAAAGTTTTGGGACACCCCTCCAAATCATTGATTTCAGGTGTTGTTTTTCAGGGGTTGGTCTTGGTCCCTTAGTTCCAGTGAAAAGAACTCTCAATGCTTCAGCATACCAAGACATTTTGGACAATTTCATACTCTGAACTTTGTGGGAACAGTTTGGGGATCACCCCTTCCTGTTCCATAATGACTGCACGCCAGTGCACAAAGCAAGGTCCATAAAGGCATGGATGAGTGAGTTTGGTGTGGAGGAACTTCACAGAGTCCTGACCTCAACCTCATATAACCTGAACACCTTTGGGATGAATTAGAGCAGAGACTGTGAGCCAGGCCAAAACTGGGTCATCTGTCTTTACATGTACATAAATGTAATATGGAGTTGGCCGACCCTTTGCAGCTATAATAGCTGCAACTCTTCTGGGAAGGCTTTCCACAAGGTTTAGGAGTGTGTTTATGGGAATTTTTGACACTTCCTCTAGAAGCGCATTTGTGAGGTCAGGCACTGATGTTGGACGAAAAGTTCTGGCTTGCAGTCTCCGCTCTAATTCATCCCAAAGATGTTCTATCAGGTTGAGGTCAGGACTCTGTGCAGGCCAGTCAAGTTCCTCCACGCCAATCACTCATCCATGTCTTTATGGTCCTTGCTTTGTGCACTGGTGTTCAGTCATGTTGGAACCAATTTTTTTTTTTTTTTCATTTTAAAAGTATAAAGTGTAAATTTATTCCTAATGAGCAAGACATTAAGAGGAAAAACTATGTGAAATGTGAAATGAGAAACTGCTTTATGCTACAATACCAGTCCAATATTTATCGACAGGCTACACTGAATATATATTTTTCATTATTTAAGGACATTTCAGAAAAGTTTATGTTTGGAATTTGTGTCTTAGACATATGTAAATATGCATGTGTTTATAACCAGATCGTTAATATCCACCTGTTCACTTTTCTCCATTCGAAGTTTCGGCGCATCACCACAGGGGGCGCTTGTGAGACTGAACTTGGCGCAGTACTGTTACGAGCCAGGCATGGGGCTGAGAGAAGGCAACAAATGCCATCTGAAGAATCTGAACCAAGACAGACAAATAAGGTATATACACACACACACACACACACACACACACACACACACAAACGGCTTGTCTATAATAGCATCACAAACACCTTTAAACACATTTCATGTCTAGCATTCTGTGGTGTACCTTTGTTTATAAACCTGACTTCCCTTTTCTGTACACAAAAGGCAACTGGCTTTAAGGGCAAGTCATACTTCATGCTTCCTGTTTACTTGCAGTGACCAGAGAAGGATGGACATTATATTTCTTCATAAATAAAATATCATTATGTAATGTCAAAGTCAAAGTCAAATAAGCTTTATTGTCACTTCAACCATATATAGCAGATGCAGTACATCTAATGTTTTTTTTCTCACATTTTTACAATAGAGAAAATATTTATTTATTTATTTATTTATTTATTTATTTATTTATTTATTTATTTATTTATTTATTTATTTATTTAATTTATTTTTTTTTAAAGTACAGTAGTGCCTAGAAGGAAATGAACATATTAATGGTAATAATGTGTGACTAAATTTAAAATACACAATAATATTTTTTTATTGGTTTATAGTTATAAAAATATCTTTATGTAATATCTTTAAAGCTACATACAGTAAATACAGAAAATATTTTATTTATGAACTTTTTTTAATCTGCACTATAGTGTCTAGTAGGAAACAAACATACTAAGTGGTAATAATGTGCGACTGGCTCAGTCTTTTCTATCATGTGGCAAAAGCCACCATGACTGATACCGGATATCTACTGATGTGACTCTCATGTGACTGTCATCTTGTCAACTCATTTCGTTAAAATATAGATGTTTTTTTGCATTAAAGATATTGTGTATTGGTATCAGACTCTGTTCTGATGTATTTTTGCTTATAGTGCTACAATGAACAACGTAGTGACGGCATGTTTCACTGTCCTCAGCATGTTTGGTGATCAGTTCTCACCTGAGTAGTGGTTGACCATGTCCTCTAGGCACTGAAAGGTGAGACGAGGAGAGATGTAGTACCAGCTGTTGTCCAGACGGAAGATTTTATAATGCTTTATGGTTCTGTGTCTCACAGATAGGGAATACACACCTGCAGGATGCATCATAAGTTACATTAACATTGCTATTAAATAAATATATTTAAAAATCTAAGTAAAAAATAAATAAAATAAAATAAGCAAAATTTAATTTTTCAAATTTTCCAAGACTGTTTCTCATCTTTTATGCACTCTCTGAATCTCTGAACACCTGATATGTTCTGAATCGTGATTATCTAGTGTCTTACCATGTCAGTCCAAAATAGTTACTGGCACATTACTTTTATATTATTAGAATTATTGTACAATATTTTTTTAATTGTATACATTTTTACACTTTGCATGCTTTGTGTCATTATTATTATTATTATTATTATTATTATTATTATTATTATTATTATTATTATTATTATTATTATTATTATTATCTCCTTTGAGTATATGGCTATTTTATTTTATGTGCTTTTCTTATTCTGTTTTTTTTTTTTTTCATTTTAAATGTAGGAAAAGGTGCTATATTATTATTATTATTATTATTATTATTATTATTATTATTATTATTATTATTATTATTATTATTATCTCCTTTGAGTATATGGCTATTTTATTTTATGTGCTTTTCTTATTCTGTTTTTTTTTTAATTTTAAATGTAGGAAAAGGTGCTATATTATTGTTGTTGTTGTTATTATTATTATTATTATTATTATTATTATTATTATTATTATTATTACTAGTAGTAGTAGAAGTAGTAGTAGTAGTAGTAGTAGTAGTAGTAGTGATGACACAATACCACTTTATCTTTACTGACAGCGCTCACAACACAGGCACAACACTACACTTTTACTACGTAGCTTCTCCCTTTGCCTCAATTCCTAATGGCATGGATTCCACAAGATACTGGAAAAGTTTCTTTGTCAATCAACATGACTAACTCAAAACCAGCGACTGGGAAGGCTGCTGAAGAAGACTGAACTCATCGTTGTTTTTGAAACGAATTCTGCTTCGTAACATGTTGCATAATCTTGCAGGAAGTAGCCATTAGAAAATGGTAAATAGTAGACCAAGAAAACCTTCCCAACAGCGTTAAACCACCTCCACCATCCTGGACTGTTAACACGTGGCAAATTCTGTCCATGGGATTCATGCTGTTGGTGCCAAATTCTGACCTCTGAGTGCCTCAGCAGACATAATGATTCATCAGACCAGACTTTTTTTTTTCTTTTTTTTTCAATGTCCATCTATCCTTTCTTGGTGAGCCTGTTCCCACTGTAGGCTCAGTTTTCTGTTCTAGGCTGACAAAGTTTCGGATGTAGTCTTCTTCTGTTGCCTGTCTGCCTCAAGATTTGATGTGTTGTGAATTCTGAGATGCTTTTCCGCTCATCACAGTTTTACAGAGTAGTTATCTGTACTCTTTCTGTCAGCTCAAACCAGTCTGGCCATTCTTCTTTCACCTTACTCATCAACAAGGCATTTCCATCAGCACCAGCCTCTCCCTGGATGTTTTTTCTTTATTGTGTCATTCTGATTAAACTCTTGAGACTGTTGTCCAGGAGCTCAGCAGTTATAGAAATACTCAAACTAGGCTGTCTGGCATGCACAACCATGCCACGGTCAAAATCATGGAGATCTCATTATTTTCCCTATTCTTTGGTTGAAGCGAACATTACCCGAAGCTGCTGATCCATATCTACGTGACTTTATGCATTGCAAAATTGACTGATTGGCTGATTAGATAATTGCAGAAATTAGTATGTGTGCAGGTGTTCCTAATAAAGTGCTCAGTGAGTGTATATAAATATGTGTGTAAACATTTCCAGGTCCAAAGAAAATATTTTACATATCCAGTTCCAGGCTTTTCCATTTGTTACAGGATCTCAGATATCCAGATATGGATATTCATATTCATATTCATATTCATATTCATATTCATATTCATATTATTATTGTTGTTGTTGTTGTTGTTGTTGTTGTTTGCTTAGAGTCATTATTATTATTATTATTATTATTATTATTATTATTATTATTATTATTATTATCTAATGTAAGGGTCAGTCATGAGCAGTCTCACCTCGTTGGTTCGGACTTTCTCTGATGAGAAAAGAGCCGACTGTGTTGCCGGGTAAATATAGCAGCTCCTCTGCTTTTTGCCTCCCCACTCCTTCGAACAGCCATCTTAAGAAACATGACAACTATTAAGTCAAGCAACAAAATAGGCCTCTATGGAATATCCAATATGTCATCTGTTTTTTATTATTTTATCTTGTACTGCTTTGAAGCTTGGTTTGTGAGTATTAATAAACCGGAATCTTTTTAGATATTGTTGTTTTTGACTTTCAGCTTGGCAGATTGCTTGCGTGATTGCTTGCTCACCCATGATAGACCTTTGCCACATGATTATTTGGGATGTAGTTCTCAGTTCCAGTTTGCAAAGAGCGAACTTTCCACCAGCAGGCTTCCCTGCACATGACAGTAGTAAAGCAAGCTAGTTTGATGCAGATGAAACTAGTCATCTCAGAAACATTTAGAATTATAATGCAGTGAAATTTGAAGCCCATAGCATAAAACAATTAAAAAGGTACTCACTGAGCCAGAACCTTCAGTTTCTCTCCCATCCTAAACATCGGCTCACTTATGTCTCGGCACGGGTAGTCAGAAATGACCACTAAATTCTCATCATCTGTGGTTGAGAAATTGCAGTAATGGTGATTTTTTTAAATTACACAGCTAACAACGAAGAACAGTGGCAAATTTCTTGCGCGTTAATGTCAGCTCTTATTAAAATCACTGGTTATTAATAATGCATTAATATTATTATCTATCACAATATGTTGTTGTCTGTGTTGTTTCTGACATAAGAAAAATCCTTAACAGGGAATTGTAATTGCTCGTTGTGGTTTCTTGTAATTGTTCGTTGTGGGATAGGGTTAACAATAAAACATTTTGGGATGTGTTGTTACATGACAATAATATTTTTGGGATGATAACAGTAATAATATTTCATGTCATGTCGCAGCACAATCCCAAGTGTTTTATTCTTTGCTTATAAGATTTAATAATACGTCTAATAATATGTCTGGTGCTGCCATTATACTATAATAATAGAGCTGTGAATGTTTTCATTGGTTGAATTATGCAAATATTTTTTTCCTCATGAACTCCTATAGTTTTGTCATGACACTGTGATATTTATTTTCTTTACTTCAGTTATTTTTATTATCTAAAAAATATTATAATTATAAGATTATTAAAAATATATATATTATTAAAAAAAATATATTTTTTAAAATAAAACTTATAACAATTACATATGATCATATTACCTGGCTTATTTATTTTCTCAGAGATCGGGTGTGATTTTGACCAGGCGTACTCTAGAATCATTGATCATTTAATGGTCACTAAAAAATCTGATATCTGATTTTTGCCTGATTGATAAGCTTTTCTTAGCATTTATGAGAAGATTTATGTTTTATATTTTGCCTGTTGTCATGAAGGCCTTATGTCAGTTGTAGTTTATGTACCTCTATGAACTTCCATAATCAACTATAAAGACCAGCTAGATTCATTGTATAAAAACTCTTACACCCAATCACAAGCTCTGAAAAGAATCTGATCTGTGTTGTCTGATCTAAAAGATATGATGAAACCCTACCTCTAATTGAGGCATCATGGTTGGACGCAGTGTGATTGTCAGCCACTTGGCCTTTTATTATATTCCCCATGATGGCAGTCGAGAAAGAAGTCTGTAGAGCCACACAGAGTTAATACACTCATTTTTCTAATCGCATGAGCAATGTTATGTTACAATCCTGTAGCTGTCACCACTGAGCTTTCAATTTCGCAACTTCCTCAAAATGGCTTAAGTGTTATCTCCAGCAAGACACACTTAGCAGGATGGGGAAGCTGTGGGGAGCCTATCAGAGGCGTGTCAGAATTTTCCATTGGACACCCATTTGCACACATAATGAAACTCATGAAAAACACATTTGGTAGACCCAGCTGCTTGTATTTATATACAAGTCGTATTTCAAGAATTTCAAGGTTGAATTTATTATTAGAATTATCTGAGGCTCTTTCAGTTGTCACTAAGGTCAAGTTTATGTCTGTTAGGACAAACGTACAACGTCATGGTAACAAATGCAAATGGAATATTTAGGGCAAATATGGGACACATTTTTGAATTATGAAAACTGGAATCATAAAACAAGCTAAATGAGGCTGTGGTAGTTTTATCTAACGAATTACTTCCATCAAGATGGATATTTTAAGCAGCAAATATAAAACAAACAAAAATCCAAACTCACCTTTATTTCAGTTCTTGAACTGATATGTATCCATTCCCATGAGAGGACCCAGCTACGATGGAGACATTACTGGTGAATGGCAGAGGAAGCCTATTGTTCTGGTAAAGACATGCAGAGACCTGTTACATCTGCACTGCCACGATGAACTGACACTTCAGTGTTGAAGGGCTCGAGTCTAAAAGTGAGAACTGCCTCTGGTTGAACACTTCCTCTGCTGAAATGAGGAAGACAAAAGCTGACAACCACTGACCATGTTCTTGTATCAGAGATGTGTTTCAAAATGGTGTGATTATTCCATTTCCTTTTAACATAAAAGTGTGTTGCTGTTGAAATTTCCTAACAGCAATAATTACTATTAAACACATGATCTTTTATGTAGTGATTCCTTGTGGTTGCTTTGAACATTCTCTAAATGCCTGTACACTGATCACAGGCAGTTAGGTATTATGTTTTAGAAGTATGCAATATAATCCCTTAATGTAATAGAGCTTGATGATTATCTTCCAGCATGACATCATATTTGATCATGTGGAGCCTTCAGTATTTTCCCCTCTGAGACCCTGAAGCCTTTCATTAGATTTTTCATGATGTGAATCACAAGCCTTTAGGAGGATTGTGTTTTAGCATAGCAGAGTTTTAGCACCTTGTTATATTATTCTTTTATACATTCAGATCACCATTTTATGTTCCTTTTTTCATGCATGAATGTATTACATAGCAGCACAGTCTTGCCACCAAATAGCTCCAGGGTG
Organism: Hemibagrus wyckioides; assembly: GCF_019097595.1. Taxonomy (NCBI): domain Eukaryota; kingdom Metazoa; phylum Chordata; class Actinopteri; order Siluriformes; family Bagridae; genus Hemibagrus; species Hemibagrus wyckioides. Next base: position 10,242,567 of record NC_080733.1, on the reverse strand, counting down.
CTTGGTTCGATCCTGAGATCAAATTATTGTTTCCCTTTCTCTCCAAATGTCTGCAAGGGTTTACTCTGAGTTCTCCATTGTCCTTACACTTCCCAAAAACATTGCACTCTAAATTGCCTCTGGGTGTGCATGTATGTTTGTGCATTATGTCTTTCCAAGGACTGGTTTTCCATTCCAGGTGTATTCCTCATGTCCAGTGCTCCCAGAATAGGCCCCAGATCCACCGTCACCCTGACCGTAATATAACACATGAGAAAAAAGTAGAATGCATGTAAAATAGGCATATCATTTAAATACTATAATATATTTAAAAGCATTTTGGATCATATAAAACAACACTATTTGCAATTCTTTTTGCTGTTTATGAATATACTGAGCTGTACAATTCATTCTGTGTCATTCTTCCCATTTTCTATTTTTTTAATGTTCTTCTGGCTGCCAGAGAACCAGCATTAGCAGAAACTGGTGCAGATGATTAAGATTTTAATTTAAACAAACATTACATACAAGTGTTCAGAAGCAGTAAGGTTGTGAATGGTCTTGGCTGCTTTTGAAGAAGTAAACCAAATGTAGGCTGGTCACCTATTTATAAAGATGCTGTGGCTATTTTTCTAACCAAGCGACTAAAGCAGAAGCAAAACTCCTTTTTATAATTTTCTTTCCTGTCTGCCTTTTTTTTAACAGGCACAGCCCCCAGCTACCCACTATGTATGTTTTAATGTTTGGTGTAATTTGATGATGTGTTTTGAAAATAATTAAGCTTCAAAATTAGAAATAGTTTTCACAGTTGAACTTCCCCTTATATGTAGATATGGTATGTCTTAACTTCTTCCTGTGAATATTAATGGTAGCATGCAATAAATGTATTTATGGTGTCAGCTCTGACCAACCGGAAGATGTGATGGTTTTCACAGAATTTCATTAGCAAGTGATCAAAAAAACTGATAAAAGACAAGCTACGGTAATAGTTTAAGAAGCACTTAATGAGGCTAGAAAACAAGTTTTCAGGCATCCAGCTCATTCAGTCAAATGTAATATGAAAAAAGTCTAAATATTTAGTCTCTATTAGTTACGCATAATATAAGGGGGGGTGAAAAACATGGGTAAAAGCATGTTATCATTCTTTTCACTATGTTAGGGGCCTTTTTTTTCTAACTGAAAACCTCAGTATGGAAACTGTAAGATAAGTTTAATCGACAAATCTAATCATCAGAATAACAGAGAGAGAAGCTGCATGAATAATTATGTTGGCACAATGTTTGTTTTGTTGGAAAGGCTTCTTGAATAGTTTTCCAAATGCCTTATTGCCACATGGATTTTACATTATTTTCATATTTACTTTTATACGGCTTAGCCAGAATTTTTTTTTATTATTATTTTTTTTTTTTTTACAAAACCTAGGTTGTATTTTAAAAAAATGAAAGCAGAAGAAGAGAGTTTAGCTTGTGTGCTCAGTAAACATTACATTCAGACATTTAGAGAGTTTCGAATGTTGACCATTTCAGCATTTCAGTTCTGAAGTCATAAGATTCTATGAATTTCCATACCTCGCATTAAAAATGAGCCTGAAATGTGGGTGTTCACTGGAAAATTATTTTTAGCATGCTAAATGGCTAGTCTGCTAAAGTCATTTTCTTATCCACAATGTGTTATAATCAGTAACTAAATCTGCTAATAAAGCTCAGCACTCTTATGTCATACTATTAAATGATTTTTGTCTAAACAAAATGATTGTTTGCTTGCACTGAAGCTTAACCTACTAGTAGCAAAACCTCAGAACTACAGATTAAAAGTGTGAGTTCTGAGTTATCAATGCTCAGATGTTCTTTCACAAATGTGCAGTGGCTTAATTACTGCCATTCTTGCTGTCTTAGTTATTCCAGATATATTGTAGGTGTGATGGGTGCGTATAATGAACAACAGTCTTTGTTTATAGTCTGGACTGACCACAGAGCTGGAGTAGAGATCAGCTCTGTAGCACAGCATTGCTCACCCAGACCTCAGTGGAAACTCTTACACACGCAGGCCGATTGTGTCACTGAGCAAACTGCAGCTGTGTTAACCCGCTATACAGTGAGATGCCACTTAGAAAAGACTGCAGGACTGAGACCACATGGCAGAATGATCTGTCTCAGCCAGGCCTAAACCACTCAAATGTGCATTACCCCAAAAAAACTGCATGAAAGAACATGGCTGATGAAAGGGCAGATTTCGCTAGCTTTTTTATTTATAAATTGAAAGTTTGGTCATTAGCATCAAATGCTTCAAAGTAAATGAAAAAGCAACACAAACATTCATCGAGTCGAGAGACAGATATTTGTTGACACACAGTTGTTCTATGTCACTTTTTTGAGTGACTTAGATCCAAACAATATGACACCTGACAAGCATAATTACATTTTACATCAAAATTAAAGAGTTAGCTATATTTTCTCTGGCCCTCAAGTAACATAAAGTTTCAAAAACACTGTAATAACTGAGTATATTTTCTCTGGCTGCAAATGTTTCAGAGTTTGTGTATGTTTGACTACAAGTTTGACAGAGAGAGAAAACTTTTGCTTGTACTCATTTTTGTTGAATTTTCTAATTAACTTCACTTGGCAAGTTGGAAACGAAGACAACCTTGTTATTGAGAATGAACAGATGACGTGATCTAAATAGATACAAATACAAATACCCTTATTTATATTCACTTCTGTATTCAATTTCTTTTTTTTTCACAGAGCATCAAAGAGTACCTGTGGGTTCACAGAGCATCTGGAGGAGGAAGCTATGCATCAGGACTAGGATCCCATGGGATGCAACAAAAAAAGAGTGCAAGCAAGTGGGAGGTTTTACTGTTATGCAGATGTGAGCCAGTTGCCAGATATGAAGCTCAATGGACAAACAAAGACCACAGACATTAATAAATGTGTGTTATTGGGCAGTGCTTTTACATCCTTAGTATCTGTCTGGTCCAGTCGGATTGGTATTTAGTATCTGCCTGGTCTAGTCAGATTAGTATTTAGTATCAGTTTGATCTAGTCAGATTTGTATTTAGTATCTGTCTAATTTAGTTGGATTTGTATTTAGTATCTGTCTGGTCCAGTCGGACTGGTATTTAGTATCTGCCTGGTCTAGTCAGATTAATATTTAGCATCTGTCTAGTCTAGTTGGATTGGTATTTAGAATCCTTCTGGTCCAGTCAGATTGGTATTTAGTATCTATCTGGTCCAATTGGATTGGTATTTAGTATCTGTCTGGTTCAGTCAGATTGGTATTTTGTATCTGCCTGGTCCAATTGGATTGGTATTTAGTATCTGTCTGGTTCAGTCAGATTGGTATTTAGTATCTGCCTGGTCCAATTGGATTGGTATTTAGTATCTGTCTGGTTCAGTCAGATTGGTATTTAGTATCTGCCTGGTCAAATTGGATTGGTATTTAGTATCTGCCTGGTCTAGTCAGATTAATATTTAGCATCTGTCTAGTCTAGTTGAATTGGTATTTAGAATCCTTCTGGTCCAGTCAGATTGGTATTTAGTATCTATCTGGTCCAATTGGATTGGTATTTAGTATCTGTCTGGTTCAGTCAGATTGGTATTTAGCATCTGCCTGGTCTAGTCAGATTAATATTTAGCATCTGTCTAGTCTAGTTGGATTGGTATTTAGAATCCTTCTGGTCCAGTCAGATTGGTATTTAGTATCTATCTGGTCCAATTGGATTGGTATTTAGTATCTGCCTGGTCCAATTGGATTGGTATTTAGTATCTGCCTGGTCCAATTGGATTGGTATTTAGTATCTGCCTGGTCCAATTGGATTGGTATTTAGTATCTGTCTGGTCCAGTCAGATTGGTATTTAGTATCTATCTGGTCTAGTCATATTGGTATTTAGTATCTGCCTGGTCCAATGGGATTGGTATTCAGTATTCAGGCCTGGTCCAGTTGGATTAAGCTATTGCTGCAAGCTAATATATTTTATATATTATACTATATAAAATAAGCTGAAATCAGTAAAAAAAAAAAAATACTACTGCCAGATACAAATAATAATAAGAAAAAAAGTAAAAAATGATAATAAAAAAAACCTGATGTAGGTGAGGTTAAGGAACTGGAATTCACAGACATTACCAGTGCTTGCATCTCTACCTCTGTTTTTCACCACTGTTTTATCATTTGTCCAGAGGAATAGTAGTAGTGTTCAATTAAAAATATATCCAAAGTTTAAGCCATGCCTGCTTCAGATTTAAAACTGAATACAGGCACAGATGTGGATATTTGGAGCTGTAAACTGATATAGATACAGATACTGATAGTGTCATTATCTATTTCTATCTTTAGGTTATCTTAACTTATCTTACCTTATCTTATCTTATTGTATAGCTATTGGCAAGCTAATGACCAGAAAGTACCTCTAACACTGAGATACAAAGTCAGTTTCATTGTAAACTAAGCTTTATGGCAACTTGCCATCAAAATAGACAAATGCAGTGTTTATTGCACTTGGAATGAGAAAGAGTTTTGTAAATGTTTATGTAGGTGTATATGAGGGCAACACTTGGGTTCAGTGGCTAGCATTGTGGGTAGCAACAGTGAGTTCTGACTCACAGGCCTAGAGTCCTGAATTCAATACTGAACTTGGGTTAAAAGTTCCACATGTTCTTTCTGTGTCTTTGTGTCTGTGTCTGGTGCTCCAGTTTCCTACCATGTGCAAGTAAGAGGATTACTTACACTAAATTGCTGGCAGGTGTGAATAAATTTGTGAATGTGTGTGTGCATGGTGCCCTGCAACAGACTTGTATCCCGTTCAGGTTGAATTCTATACCTTGTGACCTGTGTTACCAGGATTGGGTTCATATCCCTTGCAACCCTGACCAGTATAAAGCAATTACTAAAGATGAATGAATGAATGTTGATATGTCAGTTATCATAAGGGGTTTGAATAGAAGTCATATAAACTATGTACACTGCCCTTAAGTAAAGTGTAGCCAAAAAGTATTTAATATACTTATGAGTGTTCAGAAGTTAATTCTGATCCCAGCTGCAGTCTTTTCTGCAAGAACATGGAGTACTTTCTGTGGGAAAAAAAACACACGTTATGATCAATATACAAAACATTTGCTTCTATTTCTATTTGGGAAAACATTTACTCTCCAGAGACTCTTTGGTTTAATACAGTCATTCAGCATCATGGTCCAAAAAAAAGGACCCTGAGAAATGTATTCCAGCCAGTGAGAGTGAAGTAAACAGCAGGGAGGGATTTGGCAGTAAAAAGCACTGATTATAGCAAACTAAAGCACCTGTGTGTTCTGGCAGCCTCTCTTTAGTGTGTAATGGCACTATAAAGTGCTACCAAACCACACATTACAGTCTAAGACCATCCCATAAAGAGCTGCTTCACCGTGGCAGCCCTTATCTCTGTACCCCTAGCTATTACCTGTGCATTGTACCCTGTCCACTTGATCTACAATTAAGATCTTTTCTACCAAATTACTTCCAACAGCTCAGCATTCTCTTTCTTAATGCATTCCTTTATGCTCTGTAGCTCAGATGGACTCGGGTGAGTCTTTAGGTGACAACCGCACAACTAGTCATGAATCGGTGTCTTGAGTAATGAAACTCTATTGCTTTGAATATTGTAAATGGAAATAAAGTAGGCTGTGCTGGATAGATGACATTGTCTTCATTGGCTAGAATTATTTCCTGACAATCCGAGTGAGTGCACTTTGGGATTTAAGAAGAACATTTTCTTGTGTGTCTGTATGAGTTATTGGTTAAACAGCAAGGATTCCAAGAAAAATTTCTGCACTATTTCTTTATAGAGGCTCTGACAACAGTGATGTCTGTCCTGCCATTTGAGTCTGAAGGTATTTATTTAGAAACATAATGATAAATGGATACTCAAGCCAAACTTGAGATGTTGAGGTATACCTGACTTTACACCTAACATGGTAGGCACTGTATACATTTATTGCACAAACACAACAACTATATTTCCAAAATATAGTTATTATATTTGTGCAGTATGTAAGTCCTAAGCTCTAGATGTCTTACCCAATAAGCAGCATTTGCAAAGTTTCATCCATAAATGGTACACTAGGTCCTTCAAGAATCATTGTGTTGGTCAGAGTGACTTATTTACATGCAAGAATATTTTAAAAATGCTGGACGGGATCCACTGCTGGACTTTTTTGCTTGTCTCTGCAGCCTCAGGAATTTAAAGTGTCACTAAAACCTCCATGTACAGTGACAAATTACTTTCTCTCCCACTGACAGAGCAACGTTTGTTTCTCCCATTGTTGTTGAGATCTTTCTCAGTGCATGAAATATGACTCTGCAGTCAGAGGTTGTGGGTTATCTCACATCTCAGATAGTGATCTATGGTTATGTAGGCTATTACAAATAAATGCACCCAGATTCATAGGATGTTAGATATGCATTTTTAGAAGCATTACACTTCTGGAGATCCTTTCACAGTTGTATGCGTTTCTGAGAAAACTGGGATTGTGTAAAAGTGGTTGATTTAATGGCTGGTTTTGGCCCACACTGGTTCAGCAGGAGTAGACTCAGCTGACGTCTGCCATAATTCAAAAAGCAAGCTAGATCAAAAGATAAGGAAGAAATAGAGCGAATCTGGGTTTTTACAGAATTAACTCATCTATTAACATTTTTTATATTAATGGAACCACAATAAATCTGTGTATCTCTGTGAAAACTGCAGTCTTCCAAGATGCATTTTCTCTTCCATAGAAGCCATCAGGCAAGATTTGCAGTTAGAATGCCATAATCTATTTAGCCAGGAAGTATATCCTCATTAAGATTACATACATTAAGTCGATGCTGTGGTTTGAGGAACATATATCGTCTAGCCATGATTCAAGGACACCATTCCTTGCATCATGGCTAGACGATATATGTTCCTCAAACCACAGCATCTACCTAATTCTATATATATATATATATATATATATATATATATATATATATATATATATATATATATATATATATATATATATATATGCTGAAAGGACACAGAATGGCGCAGCATCTGTGTAATCATACCTCATTTTATTTTCGGCTAATCTGCGCACATTGTTATGGAATGTTTGGACATACAACAAAAAAGCACTGAATTATGTGACAGCATTATGCTTTAAGCTGTTTTGACAAGGACTAAAACATATTTTCAGCTAATTTCTATTATTGACTGTCAGAATATATTCCGCTGAGGAGGAATTACATCTGTTTAGGAAATTTCTCATTGTCACACAAACTCAAAGGATGCATTTGTACTTTTGGAACTTTCCAGAAGGTTGTCCTTTTACAGAGTTTGCAGAAACGTTTCGCTAATTTGATTTGGATGAGTCAATTTTGTGCAGTAAGCTAACGAGATGAACAAAGGACAGGCGCTTCAAATCTAATATATATATATAAAGCAATCCAAAGGAGAGAAGACTCTTGAATGTTATGCCATATTTCTGGTATTTAAACAAAAAAAAAGGAAAGTCTGCATATCCCTGCTCTCAGAATAAACAAATCTTCATCACTCCCTGCTCAAGAATGTTTGACTAGATATAAGGAGATTTATGCTGTTGTTCCCCCGACACATAAACTCTACTGTGCATGCAGGGTGGAAAAGTGTAAGGTTCTTTCATGTGGTTTAAACACTGGATACATGTTGTATTTTCTTTAGGTTGTGAATATGCCAATCTTAAACAACATACATTTCATTGTACTTCCTGTGCATTGAATAAGAAAGGATTTTTGTCTGCAATAGTAAAATCCCTTCAGTGGTAAAATCCCTTTAGCAGTAAAATCCCTATGTTGTACAGAATATTTCCATTTAGAAAAGTTTATTTCCTTTTCTATGATGATACATGCCACGGGGACATTTTAATTCACGTCATATGGATTGAATAATAAACACAAAAGAAGAAATGTCCACCACAAATAGGCTAACAAAAAGGATGGCTAAACTGTGACTAGAACTGTGACTGTCAAAAATCGTGTGTGTGAATGTGTGCATGTGTGTGTGGGTGTGTGTGTGTGCTTGTGTGTGGGCGTGTATGTGTGCATGTACATGTGTGTTTGGCTACAACTTCCCTATTTCGCCTTTTATAATTATTATTTTTAAATATTGTTTTAACATATATTTAAGCCAGTGAAATTATTGATATCACTCATCATATCTGTGTCAGGAACCGTGAACTGTTTCAAAGATTTTCACCACACTATTCCATTTGCCAAGTAAATGCTTATTTGATCTGGGAAGCCATTAAATGTTTATGTAGATCCTTAAAAAAAATAGGTTTTCCTTTCAGAAAACATACCAAGGACCTCTCTAGAAAAATCTGTTACCCATTTAAACCCTTGAGAATTTTATTAGAAGCGTGTGCATTACCTCCTAACAGTCATGCTATCTGACAGCTAACAGACTGAGGGAGTTAAAAACCTTTGTTATGGCAGCTGAATAGTTTGTGAATACTTGCAGCTTACCAATAAATGCAGACACAAATATTTATTTCATTTTTTATATAAACTTGTCTTTCGGACAAGGATTTGCCACGAGAACTTTCTGGCCTCTCTGGAGTAAACTACTGTCAACGAGTTTGTTACAGCCAGTGAGAAGTGTGTAAGACATGAGTAATAGCTTAAAGTAGCCACATTTCTCATGTAGTCCAGAATATTCTGGGTACATTTCCTTAAACTGACCATCAGTGGACCAATGATGTCATTGAAGTTCAGAGCAACGTGTTCATTTGTATACAGAAGTTCATTTTACTCCAACTACTTACTCTGCATAGTCTCAATGTGAAGTCATTTAATGGACGACTACAGTAATATCTGTTCTTCTGTTTGTCTTTCACATCTCCTGGCCACAAACGATACAGACATCCTTATTGTGAACAGAGGTGAGGGCCTCATATAACCCACAACTGTGCTATGGTTAAAATAGTTTCAATGGTTCCATGATTTTGGAAAGGTGTACAATATTTACTTTGCTACTGAAAGTAATCTCTCAAGATATAATAACAGGCTAAAGCTGCTTGCTGAATACATAATTTGAAGAGAACTGTAAAAACTTTCCCATGAGTAGTGCTAGCTCTTGCACATTTGTGGCTTTAATGAAATAAAAAAATATTACTTAAGAATGCTTATGACATCATTGTGGTTAAGGTTTTCTTTAGACCTACAAATGACATTAAACCCCAGTGTAACCTGGATTAAATGCTTTACCATCAGTATTAATTATACACGGTTTGTTGCCTATATACAGTACAATACATCAACTTTGTGATATCATCAGATCACTATGTCTCTGTGACTTGGACAGAGGATATAAAGTTTCTAATAGATGCTTACAAGCACAGAACTAGGTTTTGTGTCAGGGGGAAAATACAGTGGAGTTTAAAAGTCAAAAACTTGAATGTTATAGGCTAGACTGCCAGAAGGAAAACTGATACTTCATGACAAGAACAAGACCTTCACTGTTTCTGTGAGGTGTGTCTCTCTATCTCTCTTTTTTTAAAAGGTTGGTCATTTGTCATAGTAACATTTGCTCCCTATCATGTTCCACATATTTCAGAAACTACATCAAACCTGGGTGTAAACTGCAAGAAAAAAAAATACAAAACCCTGCAAACATCTACGCGATATAGGTGCCAGAAGTACTAACACAAAAATCTTTTCAACATCCTACTAACAAAAAAGAGTATGTTAGTGTTTTTATTTAGCTATTATTTATTTCAGAAGTGTGCTAAACAAAAAGAAGTAAACAGCAAGGCAAGAGTCTGGGGTGACTGCTGCTCAATAATAAGAGACAGTCTTATGTACTTGTTTTCTATTGACAAACTCACCTAAATAAAGTTGATTTGAAGCAAAAGTAGGTGCTACCAGTGTGCTTTAGACTCATCTTGAATCTATTCTCATCTGGTAAGGTAGGATTCGGACTTTTGTGTACTATTCGTTTAACTTGGTTGGTTCTAGAGTTGTGTTATTTGACCAATAACAAAAAACAAACAAAATAAACTTTTTAGGCTGATGGTATCCTATTTCTGTGAACCAGTGTTAATGTATTCATTGATAGAGTCTTCAAAGCACTTTTATACGTCGCTCTGGATAAGATGTCAGAAATATAGTCAAATCCACAACTTTCATGTCCATGTCCTTTCCCCTTCAGTTAAATAGCTGATTTACTAGGCGATTTGTTTGTAGAATCTTTAGTTGTTGTTATTTTTGTTGTTGTTGCTGTTGTTTAAGGTGTGGATGCAACTGAGAACTCACATGAGCAGGAGGGTTTTACTTTCATGTGGATGTAAATGAGCAGTAAGATAACAAAAATCCGGATAGCAGATAGTGGATAGTGGATAGTGAAGACAGCTGAGAAGATCATCGGAGTCTCTCTCCCCTCTATCACGGACATTTACACTGCACGCTGCATCCGCAAAGCCAACAGCATTGTGGATGACCCCACACACCCCTCACACACACTCTTCACCCTTCTGCCATCTGGAAAGAGGTACCGGAGCATTCGGGCCCTCACAACCAGACTGTGTAACAGTTTCTTTCCTTGAGCCATCAGGCTCCTCAACACCCAGGACTGAACTGTACAAAACTTTCTGTCTCTCACACACACATAATACACACACACTCTCTCTCTTACCTGTGTGAACACACACACACATAACTTATATTGTTCAATACTTATTGCACTACCTTGTATCAACCCTTGTGTTTATTACATCTGCTGCTATATTTATATTTATGTTTATTTCTATTTTGCACTACCTCAACTGCTGCTACTGTATTTTTGCACAATACATGTTGTCAGGTCTCAAAGTTGTACATCATATCATTTTATTTCATTTTCATTTACATTTCATTGCACATGTTCTTTTTCTTTTTTCGGCGCTAAGTGTCCTGTGTTTTTCTGTTGTCTTTTTGTACTCATTGTTTTTGCACTGGGTTGTCGTTGCTTTGTTTGCACCTAGCTTGCACTTTATGTGGCTTGGACAAAACTTCTGTCCTAGCTCTGTGTTGTTTTTTGTGTTTGAACTATATGTTGTATGTTTCTGTAGCACCAGGGTCCTGGAGAAACGTTGTCTCATTTCACTATGTACTGCGTCAGCTATATCTGGTTGAAATAACAATAAAGCTTCCTGAATCTTGAATCTTTATTAACAGGGCTATGCAGAACTGCAAGATTCACGAATCAGTGCATAGTTTGTTCATGTTTCAGGAAACTTAAGCAATATCACGCAAGCTGGAGTGCTGCTTCTATGAATATCAGGCTGTGATCACAATCAGGCTGTTATTTAGTACAACACCAAGAAAGTTAGAAAATCTTGTTTTTATAAAAAGTGTGATCTTGTTTTACTCTTTCATAAAAAGTAAACTAATAATAAGTCTGCTGGGTCATTGATTGGAAGATACCAACAGTGATACACACAGTGGGATGTACCAGTGTTGTTATATTAGCCCTTAACTATTGTATAAAACTTAAAATTATGGTCAGGTTCAAACACATATAATAACTTTGCGAACAGGATGCATCAGGGGTTAAAACCACTAATATACTGAATTCACAGCCAATGCTGCCATTTCTTCCTCCTGTTTTTAGCTTTTTTCAAGGAAGTGGTATGGTATATATACATTTTGTGGCCTTGCTTAAATTTGAATACATTGCACATAGACAGATATAGTAGCACTGCTGCGTTATATGTCTGTCTCCACAGACACAGTGGAAAATTCCAGAAAATGATTTTTGACTCAACATGCCTGTTCCCTTTCAGGTCCGTGGCCAATTATTCAATTTTCCTACAACGTCCTAACCATATAAACCCAGCAACAAACAAAAAAAAAGGATCTCAATGTTGTACTGGTTTCCACTACAACATTAAAATCTCTTTTATTGTTCTGTAAAAAAAGAAAAAGAAAAAGTCGTTTTGTTTGGACAGAAGCAATGCTGAGTACTGAATGTTCACTGTGGTGTTCGTGTATTGCGCGTGATTTGCGCGCATGCCCGACAACCTGCGCGTCCATGTGCGTCCCGCGCGCTGAGCGAAGAATGGAAAAGAGAAAGGGAAGAGGAGGAAACTCGGGGCTTGTTCCCAGCTCTGACGTCACGGAGGTGTTCAAAACTAAACGCACGAGTGTCTGTAGGTCAGGCTTCACCGGCAGCCTTACTGACGAAGGGGACTTGCGCCTGGACACTCTGTTTTAAAATCAACATCTAATTTTGGATTCAATGTATTTACCACTTGTGTTCAGTAATGAGCTGGCTCCTGACTTGGGTCCTGCTTGTCGCCCGATTACATCAGGTGAGAAATTACTGTCCATATTATAGCAGTAGTAGTAGTTGGTGTTGTTTTTATTTATTAAAAAAAAGTTTTTTCAGCTTTATTCAAATCCTACTCATATGAAAGTCTAATAATAATAATAATAATAATAATAATAATAATAATAATAATAATAATGTTTTATTTCGGATGAAATTATTGCACAATTCAGTTTTGCACAGTTCAATTTAATAGAAATGCAGTCATTTCAGCTTTATTTATTCAGTTTATCAACTTTATTTTATTATCTACCTTGAGAGCATTTTAAGTGTAGAATTCTTTAGAATTGTTCAACACACAAGCCTAGTGTCTAGTCAGACACAAATGACAACGGAACGTTGTCATGCTGTAAAGTAAACTGTGTAGTCTATTGTAAATGTCACATATTTCTATTAACGTGGCGTTATGTAATGGATGAGACCATAAACCCTCTAATCAGCTCATGTTTGCCTGCTCAAAGACATAGAAACTTCACATTTAAGGAGAAATTGCAATCCGAGTGCATGCAGAAAAGTCCATTTAACATCACTGAGAAAAGAAGTTAAGTTACATCATGTTTAATGTATCTGAGGAATGCAGTGACAGAGTCTAAAAGCCAAATGTAAGTGATTATACTGCCACCGAGTGGAAATTATTCTGCAAGGTCATCAGTGCTGTCAGTTGATGCTATTTACATGGTATTTTGAGAACTTTGTGGTGGAAAATTGTGGCTACACTCGAAGCATAAGTATTTTAAAATAGGTTGGAAACATTCAATGATGTAAAATCTGGCTGCTCTGAAAATTGACACTGCTAGACTGTTATTCTCAGTGCATTTACAGTCATTTATTCGCTGTGAAATATCAGCAGGATTATTAATGACTATGAACTATTCTCCTCTTGGCCTTAACTTAATGGTGAAAGTTTAGTGGTTTAGTTGAAATTTGCTATGTGCTAAAATCAGAAAGACTACTACAGGCCAATACTAGACAAAAGTACTGGATAATTACCATAGTGCTTTCATACTACTGTGTACTGTGTTCCCCTAACAGGTAACTTTATAATATTGGTGAAGATATTGAATGAAGTTAATTTTTTAGAATATTATATTTTTTTAACATTCAGTCAAGAAGTGCAGCTTTGATTAAGATTGCTTTCATAATTTCAGATTTTTGCATCTACACAAATGAATCATTTATAGAAGTGTAGTTTTGCCCTTCACTGTTTTTTTTTTGTGTGTTTCTCTGTACCTTAAGCATGTGTGTGTAAAAAAAAACCTTGTGTGCAAAAACCCTTTACAGCCATTAAGAGAATTAATTCCTATTATATCATGCAAAACTCCACAAAGTCAGATCAAACTGCTGACACTGGAACTGTGCACCAACATGTCTAAGGTGTGGAAATGTGGGAAAATTTTAATTTTACTGTCTCAAAAGAATCTCTTAATTCCTCTCCACTTCCTCCAGGCCGTCTCCCTGAATTCCTCCACTTCACCATTCATACCTGAGTCTACTACCCCTGAGCCCTATAACCGGACTCAGTATTGTACGTGGCCCTGTACCTGCCCTCTGACTCCCCCAAGCTGCCCGCCTGGTGTCAGCCTGATAATGGATGGCTGTGACTGCTGTAGAGCCTGTGCCAAGCAAGTGGGTGAGGAGTGCAACGAGGCAGACAACTGCGACCACCATCGCGGCCTCTACTGTGACTACAGCTCAGACAAGCCTAGGTACGAAAAAGGAGTGTGTGCATGTAAGTGTCACCTGCACTACACATGTCCTTGTGCTCAGCTTTCATTAAGCACATTAACACTAGATTCTTCCCAGAGATTAGATTGCGATTAAGAGGGTTAATTAAGGTGGAATGCAGACTCAGATGGACACCAGAGCAGTAATTCTGTGGTTTATTCACTACCTTCTTGTATTTAAAAAAAAATCTTCTTAATTATCTTTTAGCTCAAATCTCTTTCAACTAAATCTTTCTGTCACTCAAAACAAGACCATTATCTTTAACAATAAATCCCTACTTATCTTATACATAATAATCCTTTTACATTCCCTTTACATCTTATCAGTAACTCGTAAATTGTGATCTCTGACGATGTACAGATCTGCAAGGCACTGGCTGTGAGCACAATGGTGTAATCTATCGCAATGGGCAGAGTTTTCAGCCCAACTGTAAATACCAGTGTCTGTGTGTGAACGGGGCCATCGGCTGTGTACCGCTGTGTAATGAGTCTCAGCCTCCAAGGGTGTGGTGCCCAACCCCACGGCGGGTGAAGATCCCCGGCCGCTGCTGTGAGCAGTGGATATGTGAGGAGCCCAGGAGAGGGCGCAAAGCAGCACCACGGCATGCCATGGCAGGTGTGAACTAAAACTGACTGATCCAAACAACAAAACAGTAAATATTTACTGAAGACTGCGAATTCTATTTTCTAGAAAAGGTTTAATTGGAAAATAGTACATTTTTAAAAAGATCTTTTTTAGCATGATGCATATTCTGGAGACACATTATCTGAAAGCACCACAAATGAAAAGATTGTTGGAAAGAATTGCTGAATAATGTCAACCCTACTGAAAGCTAAAATGATTTTTGCACTGGATCAGGGCCAGACTACACGTAGTGAAAGCAGTAAACAGAAAAATCAGCTTTGGCTACTTCACATGGATGGCAATTTTCTGTATTTGCACCAGGATATGAGTTATATGTCTTTTGACAGCTCTTTCCAGTGGAAAAGACACATGGCAGGAGAACTGTGTGACACAGACTACATCATGGAGCCCATGTTCCAAGACCTGTGGCCGTGGAGTATCTTTACGCCTCACTAACGCCAACAAGCAGTGTCAGATGGTCAAAGAGAGACGCCTCTGCAACATCCGGCCCTGTGAGGTAGACATCACTAAGCACATTAAGGTAGGAATTTTGTCTGGTTACTGTAATCCATTAAACACCACTGATCCATCAGCGGGTACTGACATACATTCCTTTCAACACTTTGTAACTACAAACACTGACTCTTCAGTTTCCCTGAATAATTCATAATAGACCATTAATAATAATAAGTCCTTATCTGCTGCAACATTAGTTGGTTATGTTTTAATCCAGAGATATTCACAATAATATTCTTTTATTTGCTCCTAAAGCCTGGAAAAAAGTGCTTAAACATCTACAGAGAAGATCAACCGACCAACTTCACCATCTCAGGCTGCACAAGCAAGCAGCTCTACCGGCCTAAGTACTGTGGCGTCTGCACAGATGAGCGCTGCTGCATCCCTTATAAATCCAAAACAGTGCAAGTGGAGTTTCAGTGCCCTCATGGAGCCACGGTTACTTGGCAGATGCTGTGGATTAATGCCTGCTTCTGCAACCTCAGCTGCAAAAACCCCAATGACATCTTCGCAGATTTAGAGCAGTACTACGAGAATCGAGAGATTATGAACTGAGGAACTGGAGACAGCAGTCAACATTTTGGAGTCAAAACAATCAGAAGGATCAACTCAATAGAAATGTGTTCTATTCGATAATGCAGTAAAGTTTAGGCCGTAGACATCACACTTAATTCCTGAATTCAACTGTATTGCTTGGTCTAAAAAATCTGGTTACAATAATGTTGCTGTGGTTAAATCTATATCATTTAATGCTTTGTAATGACTGGCAAAAAATCGATAAGATAAGACTAAGTCTCTTCTTTAGATCTTGATTTTTAGGCAATAGCCATTTTATAATGACCACAACACCACCAGAAAGAATCTCCCTTGCATAAGCATGTTTTAAAGTACCTTATTGTATTAATATGATACAAAGGTTAATTAAACAAAAAAAGCA
Source organism: Hemibagrus wyckioides (assembly GCF_019097595.1). Taxonomy (NCBI): domain Eukaryota; kingdom Metazoa; phylum Chordata; class Actinopteri; order Siluriformes; family Bagridae; genus Hemibagrus; species Hemibagrus wyckioides. Next base: position 10,226,448 of record NC_080733.1, on the reverse strand, counting down.
GACAATACTTGTGTAGCTAATGGAAATGGACGCAACTCAGGAACGCAGCTGACTCAGGTTGAGATGGCTGCTGAGTGGAGTGTTTATTTGGGGCAGAAGTCATTTATTTTTTTAATCACATGTTGCACACTCATGAGCCTCACTCATGAAAGAGAGAGAGAGAGAGAGAGACAGAAAGGCAGACAGAGATTGTTAATAACTATTCCCAGGTGTGCTGAATAAATTTGCAGTATCTCCATCATTTTTTCCGATCCCCCGTTCCACCATAAGCCTGTTGTTTTGAGGAAAAATGTATTTCTTAAAGCCAGCAGTGTTGAACAAAGAGCTGCCATGGCTTTACAGAGATTTATGATAAACAGCTTGAAATTGTGTAGACTCCAGCACGTCTGCTTGGACTACAACCCGGACACAAAAATGGCCTTAATACTTAATTAATGAGCTGATTCGTTAATTGAAGCGCATTAAATAAAGTTGCATGATAAACTCATGCAATACTCCTGCTTTAAGCCTTATCTTCTGATATACACAGATTGTTTCTCTCACAAGGTCTTTGACTATTTTGCTACTGGAAGAATTTGGTGCTCTATAGTATGAATGCAATATATTTGGACATGATTTCTGACGTCAATATTACTTTTACTGCCATATTTTTCTATTCTGACATATCTTGTTTCCCTTTAGAGTTAAAGGAACCTGCATTTGCATGATACATGGTGCAAACTTATATGATTTTGATGTATCTACTACAATTTTCTATTTTTTAAAAAAGCAACAAAATATGATACATTCTAGAGATGGTGCTCAGGCTTTAACTTATGAATTATAGCATGCAACTTGGTCTGATGTTTAAAAATAAATAAATAAATAAATAAATAAATAAATAACCTTCTGTGACTGATATTAGATGCAGAGCTTAGATGCTTCGATATAGTGTCATTTGTATAGCTTCATTTAACAAAATCTTTAAAATATGTCTTTTAAAAAAGCAAGAAAAGAAAAAGGTTTTGTTTCAGAATTATTGGCACTCCTACAATATGTTGATGCATACTCTGGAGACAATAACAGCACTTTATTATATTGTGTCTTCTTTATTTGTGTCTATATATTGTAATATCCTGTAATATTTAACAAGGTAGAAATAGCTGTAGAGAAGGATCTTGGTCCATTCCTCCAAGCAGAACCTTTTACATTTCTTTATATTATGGCTTATATGGACATCTTCAATTCAGTTTTAAGACTATAGGATTTATAGTCTATAGGAGCTCAAATCAAAAGATGGACACTGTATGAAATTGCTTACACACTTCTATATAGTCTGTTTTATATAGTGCACTATATAGGGGGCAGTGCAGTGGACACTGGACTGAACTCAGACCACACTTAGTAAAGAGTGCTTCTAAAACATTATCATGATCTATTTGAATTTACTCAGCTGATTGAGACAAAATACAGAAAATAACAATCTGGTGTATTAAAAGTATCACTTTGGTGGTAGGAACCACTGGAACCTCCAGTTTATATAGTTAGTGTTAATGTCTTCTATCATCATGAGTAAGTTTAATGTGGTGTGTAAGTGGTTATAGATAAATAGCTTTATTCATACAAAAAAGGCAGATGTTTTTTTCCTTTTCTTTTTTTTAATAAATACAATTCTTATCCCATTAAAATTTACAGTATTGTCTGCATTGTGTTGCTGTGCGTCTTTACAAAGGTTATGTTACCTAAAAAGCCTGTTATTGGATTCCTCTCTCCATCCTTCTAAACCACAACAGAATAGAAACAATGCATTTCAATGGCACATGTTCTTCTGTGTTTCTTTAACTCCATAAAAATCACGATTAGGTCCAAAACCCAAAGGAATCATTGATTTGTATATTTACAGTAATTATGTTATTTTGTTTATTTTTTAAAATGCTTCAGATCACTTGAAGAACTGATCACTAGTAGAAAAAAAAAATCATGTTAAAGAACAACAACTAGGTTACAAATATAGCCCCCAAAAACATGGGGAATAAACACAGAGATAAATGAAAAGGAAAATAATCTGTGTACACACATCATTTATTTTTAAGGTAGCTAGCATAGAAAAATGCCAACCCTTAGAAAGTCCACCACCCATATCCTTTCATCAATCACATTCAAAATATACAGAAAATTTATCCAGTATTAAAAACTACTAAGCAAATACATTACGGTTAAAAAACCTCTGCCATTTACAGGCATTTGTGAGATAAGTGATACTACAATCAAATAAATGAGAATGCAAAGAAAGTAAATTGATAATGCATGAGTACAAATACGTACAAAGTACAAGTACATACAAACTTGTACGCTTTCCAAACCTTCTCATTCTCTTGCTTACAGTGTTTCTGTGCTGTGTTTCCTGCATAAAGAATAAATCAACCCCCACAAAAGGGGACGAATGAACAGATTAGAGCTGTTTCCCTTTCAAATATTTTTACTTCATCTTGACATAATTTCCCAGAGGATCCCTCAAACAATACACTCTGACTAATTCAGTAGTATTCTGGGATGAGTGTGTGCCCAAAGCTGGTGGCCTGCACTCCTGGGCATTTTTGTGAGAACACAACACACACGCGCAGAGATAAGGGAAAGGAGGTGTGTTAAAGGAAGTGCATGGTAGGGTTTAGGGAAGGGTGGAGCTGCTTTAGCATGACACCTCAGTAGATTTGAGCGTGGACTGGTCCACGGAGTTGTCCGCAGAGTCAGTGTGGGAGCGTGCACGTTGGGCGTCGGCGGTGTGGGAGCGGCCTCTTCCTTCGTTGGTGTGTGAGCGACTGCGGCTGCCCTCGTTGGTGTGGGAACGGCTGCGGTTACCATCAAAGGAGGTGACGCTGGAGCCGGAGGCAGTGCGAGAGCGGACCAGACGAGTCATACTGGCCGATGGCACTGAGAGAGAAAAGACAGAAAAAACCCTCAGAACTTGTCTGACGTTTAAGCTTGATGACCTTATAAGGCATTTGCCTCTTAAACTCAGGGTCACAGTGGATCCAGAGCCCTAGAGACCAGAGAACGCGGTTGTAACATGTACACAACAGTGCTACACTCATAAATCATTGTGTGTCTTTATAACTTAAAGGTACAATAGAAACAATCGAAACATTATTGGTGATGTGAAACTAGTGAGGAGAGGACATATTGCATGTGCATGTTGCGTTTAGGAGGTTAAACTTTTAATATTTGGATATTTAGTTAGATGTCACTTAGAGCACTACCACTAGGGGGCAGAAACTCAGAAGGTGAAGTAGGTGTAAAAACAAATATCAAGTATAAAACTAATATTGGCAGTGTAATTGATGATTAAATACTTACTGTAGCCCATTCCCTGTATAAAGTATTTAAAGGCTTCAGTCAGCTTTCCAGGCTGTGAATAAAATGAGAAAGACTTTCAGTGACTGTATGTAGAAAGTATTTTCACAAGCAGAAGACAGGTCATGTGATGGCACTAGAATTGTCATTCATGACACTTAAGCCAGATGTTCATAATGATTATCTCTATCCTGCAAAACCTGCCAATGAAACTAGCAATCAAAACAGTCAACACACCTGGTCAACCTGAGGCAAGCCTCCGCAGTCAGCCATCTGTGAAAAAAGTAGGGAAAAAAGGACAAACACATTTAAAATGGCAACTTTCAGCCAAACTGCATGGCTCACTGATCGTTTACTGCTTCAAGCTTTCACAGACCTGGAAACAACACTGCTATCAGCATGAATTTCTTAACCAAGTGTTTCATTAACTAGACTATTCACAACACTTATCAGCAGCAAATGAGTCAGTTGAGCCATTATAAACCTGCTTTCCCCATGGCAACATAGGTCAGTCCAAGGAAACTAGGTCAACTGGAGAAGAATTCTGCCCTTGGTCGAACCATGAAAATCTGTCTTGATGCACACTAGGTAAATCAGTCACCAGGTGCTGAGCTATCGGAATCTTATCAGCTCCTAACTTTTCCATACAGGCTATGAATAGGCAGCTGGATTAAAGAGCCAGAGAACGTGAGAACACTCACTCACCTTGAGCAGTGTGGTCTTGGTCGGGTCCAGCTTGGTGTTGCACTCCACCTGTGAAGAAGTACAATCAATCACAGAAATGCTTTACGCTACAAATATGTACCCTAGAAAAACAAAACTGTAAAGGCTTCACAAACTTCATTAATGTTACTATTTAATCTGGTGACTACTGATATGAACTTACCACAGCATCCACTGCAGGAGAGCTGTCTCCAACTACAAGGAGAGAGGGGCACCTGAAAGCAGATCACCACCAGTTAATTAAGATATAAATTAGTAAACATTGACTAAGACCAAATCCAGCCAATGCTCTGCACTTACTTAATGGTTCTGACATTAATGTTTCCTCCAGGAACAGGCCTCTCAATTTCCAGGTCTCTTCGGCTACATAACAGAAACACGAATGTCATTCATTTTTAATAACCAAATCTAATCAAGTCTTCAGGGTAACTGTTTGAGTCTCTATTCACCTGTTGTATGCCTTGACAAAGAGATGCAGGTTGTACTGATTCATGTCATTCAGGATGTGGTGGCGGTATGTACCAATCAGGTCGTGGTTGTGCTGAATTTCCTCCTAAATCCAAAATGGGAAAGAAAAGGTACATTAAAAACCCAAAAAGTAAAAAAGACAAAAATGAGCCGCTAACAAACTGGGTTCATATTCACCTTTCCAAACAGGTGGCTGATGATCATGTCGGGCATGGCATGAGTCCATCCACTGATCTGTAAAACAGTTGAATTATAAAAGGTTACTCAGGTTACAGCCCTAAGGAACATAACTGTTTAACCATATAAACCGATGTTCTAGGAGTGTGGCCAGTTTTCCCTGGTAGTTTCACTGTAATTATTCTGAATAATTCAGAGTAGTTACTGAATAACCTGCTTTAAGATCAACAAGATTAAAATATATATATATGTCATTAACACATCAATGTTAACTGGAAAAAAATATCACCTTTTGTGCAGCCCAGTCCATCCAGCCCTCAGCACATGGATTGATGTTGATCAAAACAATACCTTCCACCATTTTAGGGTAGTCCAGCTGAAAATAAAACAGAAATTCATTTTAATCTAAAATGTAAATATGTATGGAATACATTTAAAAACTGGACGCATGTAGGACAACAAGTTGAGTGTTAAAATCTGCGATAAGAGGTTCAAAAGAATCAGATCAGGACTCCCTACAGCGAGCACCGCTTGCGATTAACAAGTTTGGAACATTCCTTAGCGGCTAAACAAAGCAAAAATAATAAAGAAAGAACGATAACAGGAACACTAAACAAGCTTGTTCTGCTTTTAATCCAGGTTTGATTAAACTTTCAAAAAAGTATCAGATCATTATTAAAGGGGTAACTCACAGCAAATTTTGCAAGAATGTAGGCTCCGGCTCCAACCGCCATCCCGATCACACTCTTCAGACTATACAGCCACAAAAATATAAGCAAGTTACATCGAAGAATCCTTAGTTTTTAAAAAATATAATGCAATAAACAGAATGCGATATTACCCAAAATGTTTCAGGACCACAGGAAGTGTCTCAGAGAGCTGGTCCATAGAAGGGTACTCATATCTAAAGTACATCAAAGATGAAAAGTTGCATCAATAACAAAGTCAAGTACTAATGTTTTTATACCCACAGAACAAAACTCCTGCTGATATATCTCTCATGTTACAGATCTCATGTCATATATCACCTTCTTCAGATCAGGTCTGGAGAAAACCTTTTTTCAAAATATTGTCCTGTTGATTTTGTGTGATTATTCTGGATACCTGTCATGTTGCAGGATACATAATCATTTCAAATTAAAGGGGATATATATATATATATATATATATATATATATATATATATATATATATATATATATATATATATATAAATAATAAATAATAAATAATAAATATAAATATAAATAATATACCCTTTAATTTGAAATGATTATGTATATATATATATATATATATATATATATATTTTTAGAAATCAGTCAAGCAATAGAGGTACGTTTTCTGGAGTAAACAAACATTTGAACCCTGAAGTAAACAAACATTTGCACTCTGAACTATATAATTATGTATCTGTTTATTCATTTACAGCATGATAACATATTCTGTTTTAGGACAGATTTAAAGCAATATAGGTCAAACATAAGGCTAATCATTAATAGAGGCCACTGAGCCCGAACACAAAACTTTCAGTGCTCAAAGAATAAAAGGTCAAAGGCTGTGTGTTGCTTAACCTAGTTTCATTTCCAGCTTACCCGGTCGAAAAAGTATTAGCACCCTCTTGCTGCCCTGGTGCATCCACGTGGCACACGGCAAAGTGCTGCATGATCTCCGCCATGTCCTCATGTTGGAACAGGGTGTCGAAGCATGTCTTGTCTTTTGACAGAAAATAACAAAAAATAACATTTTGGTGTGTTTTGGTGGCACAAATATTATTGACAAAATGCAAAATGAGACTTACGGTTCAATCCAATGTCATGTAAGGTGAGAATGACAGGTCTGTCTCCTTTGGGGACTCCCTTCATGGTACAATGGATTCTGCCATATGGCGTCTCAACATCATGCTCCTGTAGAGACAAGAAGCATAATGTAATTATATCTTTACAATGCATTTGGCCATACTGGAAACTTTTTGTATTCTCTGCAAAGAATTCAATAGAATGACTATACAAAAAACTGTAAAAAGCACTGTGTACATGATTGCATTTTTCTGCAATGGAAGTGAAATATACTAAACATGTTCAACATTACAGTAAATCTGTAGTTTGGCATGTCACACAAAGCAAACATCACTAATGGACAGCCTTACCCCATTAAGTCACAGGTCATTAAACACTGACTGCATCCATTTAGATATTTAACCACAGTACTAATTTTAACCACTCTCTATCCTACATCAAGTACAATACAAATGTAAACAGAATCTGCATCAATGCTGCAACAAATCCAAATATTTATCATCAAACATGTTGTCTGTGACCACATTTCCAAACAGGAAATAAATAATCCTCATGCAACAGCTTGAGCACCACGTACTTACAAAAACCTCGATCTCAAACACTGGCTCTGATTCCGAATCGTCAAGAACCATCTCTACAGCGTTTTGTTGGTAGTAGCAAGACCAAGAGCAACTAATTAAGTTCAATAAATAGGTAAATTTCCAATTGATTAAGATAAAGATCCAATTGAATGTAAGCTCTATGTAAGCTTTTGCATCTGCGCTCAAGGCTTTATACCCCTGCTGCCACTCCTCTTCATAAGCCCCTCACTCCCAGCATGCTTTGCACCATGACCAAAACAAGATAATTCCAGTTGAAGAGATCTGTAAATTGGATCAGACCGTATCAGACAACTTGAATATTCGGCCATTGGAAACTTCAAGGCCTATTTACTGTAGAGTTGACTTCATCTTTCAAGGAAACTGAATACAGTATAACAAGCATGTCTTTAGGTCAAATATGCATGCTTTGAATATGCGTTACTTAATAAATAAAATGCTTTAAACAGGTTGCTATGAATAACAAGACCTCAATCATACTGTTAATTTTTTTATTATACTAAGGCTAACTGAACATTTTCAGCAACAATTTATTATGTAAAAATGGCTAAAATGGGAAGTGGAAATGAGAAGTTCACTTTTTTTACATTTGCTCAGTACAAGACATGGGCAGTTTGCTCTAAACCTTTCCTGCATTTTCTTGGTGTAGACATTATTTCAAAAAATAAAAAAAATAGTGGTTTGTAGGAGTGGTTCTGGCTAAATATCACTAAGCTCACAGAGCACAAACTAGCCTCTATTCCCTCAAATACTAGAACAAAGCCAAAGTGTATTTAATGCTAAGATTACGATACCCCAGTAAAAATATGAATAGCTCTGAAATAACTAAAATAATTTTTTGTGGAATGCATCGTAGGTGTACATTTAAAAAAAAAAAGCCAAATAAATAAATGACATGACACATTGTCCCTGCACCACATATACCACAGATTGGTTTAAATCTTAGATTGGTCACACCTGACCCAATGCACAACATATTTGTGGGAATATAAGAGTTGACACAAGGCCAAGAGATAAACATCCTGTGCTCCTTTGTTGCTGCTGACTGAAGACAAACACATGTTGTCTGCCCATCACTGCTAATCCCCTTAAAGAATACGAGCCCTACATGTGAAAACTGCCAGCAGCCCTAAACCAGTTCTGGGCAGATGGCCGTTGCATCCTTCTGCCTCCCACGTCACTGCAGGCTACATAATAAACACATGACCTGGAATCTGATCACTCTAATCTGTAGGGGTCAGCATGGGAGGGCAAGCTGTTGCATTCTCTCACATCACAAGTCCAAGGCTACTCTGCAAGAGACTGGCATGATGCTGCATGAGATCATCTGATGCTCCATAAGAATCAGTCGAACCATGTTTTCCTAATTTATAATCAGTGTTAATCAGAAATACCTAATGACTGATCTTATCTTATAATAACAAGCTCTCATCCAAAAGACATTTCATATGAATGTGGGTCTCCTTATTCACTGTGACAATTTGAAAGGAAAACAGGCCATATATAGTGAGTTCATTAAAATATTATAATCATATAAGTTAATTTAACCTTATTTAATGATTGGTTAACAATAAACCATTTACTATTTCTGACAGTTGCCTGTATATATACTTTGTTACATATATATTTGCACATCAAGGGCTGTACTGCAATTAACCTCATTTCTCCTATTACTCTTATTTTATTTATATGCTTCTTATATATCTTGTAGGGTTTTTTTTGGTTATCACATTACCCTGTGTATACTGACTATATGTAAGATATACAGTGTGCAATCTACCACCTGTCTTTGTGTTACTGTCTCTATTGCTGCTGGATAGCTGGCATTTCCTTCGGGATCAATAAAGTATCCATCTGTCTATCTCTATCTATATATACACTTTTGTACTATGCCTAAAATGATAGTCTGTTATTTCTTTCTAAAGACTGCAACACAACTTTACCTTAAGCAAACTGAACATTTTGCACCACCAGATGGCAACAGCCTTTACTGTGAAAAGCAACCTAAATTGTTGTTTATCTGAAAACTGCTTCTGTAATCATAAAGGCTGTCTGGTGTTTATCCCAGGAAACCTATTCAACAGACTCTGACTTTATACTATTCAATTGTAGAAGGCTATGATTTATAATCCCACACTGTATTGATTTATAGTCCCACTCGCTCATTAGAGATCTAAATCTACATCAGCGTTTCTGTAAAGTTTACTATGAAAGGACAAATTGCAATAAAGTGAAATAGGATTCCAAGGAAATTTTTTATCAAGACCTGAAAAAAAACCGTCTTGGTGCATATTATCTCACTGAATATAAAACTGCAATTATAAAAGACTTGCCTTGATCTCAAGCTTCTGAACAGCTTCTCTTAATCCCTGGAGGAAAAGAAACAAAAACAAAAGAAGTTAACTCAGGTGTGAATAATATGGATTTTTTTTTTTTTTTTTTTTTAAAGAAAGGTGTCTATTAATCATAACCATACCTGGAGGTCTTTGTCAAGCAAATGACTTGTCTCAATCTGGATCTCCTCCATTTTCAGTTTTGGAGACACCTATTAGAAGAAAAAGGGTGTTTCATTTATAAGATGAAATTAAGTACGTATTTTATGAGATGGACAGATGTTACACTTCTCTAGCTAGCCCTGTTACTATGCTTACTTTATATCTCGATCTTTTTTCAGATCGTGACTGTGAGCAGGAAGTACATCTAGTACATATTTCCTTTCATTATTCTTGACTATCTACTATTTATAAGACATCAGAATCAACATGTTCGAGATTCCATTGCATATCCGTTTGTAGTTTATTCAATACAAAAGAAAAATAGCATTTAGCTTTGAAATATATGTCTAAATAGGTTCTATTGTTTACAAGGTTTTTTGCAGGATCCTGAATGGGTCCTCTGTATCCTGAGTTTTTTCTTTTCAAAACAGTCTAACTCGGGCAGAGGGGGAAATAACGCAATTAGACAACATTGATGCTGGCACTTATGGAGGATGGCAGCCGGAATGTTGCTGTGCATGTAAATGGAACGAGAGTGTGAACAGGCTCTTTGTCTGGCATAGAGGTTTCTAAAGGTCACCAGTCAGGCTCTTCCTCTATGGCAAGGCCTGGACGTTGCACAGAGGAAGCCACTGACACAGCCTCTTCCAACTACTCCCTCCCTGCACTCCGCCCCTTTTACACAACCACAGCTTGGCTTTGAAGCGATGTTAAAAGCCTTTGTGTTACAACTGCCTGTTAATATAAAGTTCAAGCAAGGTCACTTTTTCAAGGAGTGATCCTGTGGGTCAGAGTACATGATTTCCTGTGCTTTTTATCATCTGTGGAGGTGTACGCCATCAGCCCCCACACACATTCCTGCTCAAGAACTGAATGAATAATGTAAGTCATAATGAAACCTTTCTTGCTTCTATAGCAGACACTTGATTTCAGTGTAAAACCCTAAAGCACACAGGTCAGTTCTAAGATGATTTAGCATTTTGACATCTAGAAGGGTTTCCAAGCCATGTGCACTTTTGTCTATCCTAGTTAATTGTTTACCTGGGTGCAAAAAAAAAAAAAAAAGAAGTTAAGCCTCACTGAGATCGAAATGCTGCGCTGCATGAGAACAGGGCATGTACTCGGTTAAGACATTAACCCTCCCTGTTTCATAAAAACATCCAGGGCCACCTGCTCAGTGTGGACTGACATACAGGAAAGGCTCAACCGTGACATCAATGATTATTTGCCTAATTTATAGGTCATCTCGTATGACTTAATACATTTTCATGTATTCTTGCTTGGTAAATGATTCATTTCTCAGCATTATATTTATTTTTCTTTTAATGTGTGCATTGAAAGCAGTTCTCATTTTGAAAAATGTGAATAAATACAAGCTCCAGGAAATATCTCTGCCTATTTGGTCTATTAGTAATCTGTCTATTGCTGGTATCAGTTCCTTTTTGTTGCTGCTAGATTTTGCTTCATTACTACTGCTTTATCCGCCGGAAGAGAGACTTTATTTTAATAACATTTTCTATTAAACAAATAAAAGCTTCTGAACATTTATAATTTTCTCACAGTTACAATAATTACAGACAAATGTAAATAGTGAATGTACTTTGTCTAAGATTTCTACTCACAAATAACAACTTCACATTTTGGTTTGTTTTGTTGTATAAAAAAGGGACTCTCTTAGAGGCTTGTGTTCACATGAGACAAATAATTTTACTTCAACTTTTTACTATCAACTTTACACTAAGCTGAATTAAAACTGAGGCCATAAAGATTCAGGTCTAACATCTGTACAGGCAATTCTGTGATCTAGACATGCGTGATGCCTGATTCACAACATAAAGTCGCTGTTCTATTTTTAATCTGGCTTCTTCATAATGAGTAACCCCATCATCAGGATATGAACCTACAGAACTGTCCTAGAATGAAAAAGTAAAAATCTAATGCACTGTATAATGAGTAGGGTGTGGTTTCAGAAACTCTATACTAGACTATACACCAGTGCAGCATGTCTATGTTCTATACTCATGAAACCTATTAACTTTAGAATACAACAGCAACAAGCTCATAAATATTATCCAATCTAAAAAATATTCTCATATTGCTCAAAATGGAAAATGTTATTATAAAATCCAAAAACAAGCATTTATTTTTGACGTCACACACTTCACAGTGTGTAAAATACCCTGTAGGCTAAATGATTAAAAACCTGGATATCAGTGCAGGTTGCTCACTGTGCAAAATTGATCCTTGAATAAGTTAAATCTTCACTTTATCAATTAACTAGCAATGCAATAATTCAATATAAAATACTAGCACTATGGCAAATATTGTCCTGTTACTTTTGATGGATAAAGCACAGAGTTTTCAGATCAGCTCCAAATAATTTTCTCATCTGATCCAGTGATCTCTGCTTTGCAATAACTTGGCAACCGATGCTTGAAGAGAATCTTGAAGAGAATTAACTTGGTTAATGTCATTATCAGATCCGCCTTGGACACTTAAACGTTTTGCAAAAAAAAATAAAAATAAATTACAAATAAGTAAACAAGAGACAACTTACAATAGTACAATTACAACAGATCCAAGTAAAGTCTACAGACTATATCACGAGATGATCTATGTGGGTAACAGTTCTAGTTTTCTAAAGATGGTCATTTTCTTCCACATAAGGTTCTACATAAAGCCTTTAAATGGTTCCTCCAGAGTGCTAAAGAAAAGGTTAGTGTACAGGGTAATGTACAGCAGATGGTTAAGAGATTAGAACTTATAACCTTCCATTACCTACTGTCCAAAACGCAAGCAGTGAATTATCACTGACAATACTGTGCCTGACTGTAGGGGGCACTTACTCGAGCATTCGAGAATGAACGTTTAACATGTGCAGGGAAAAATGACACCGGAAAAGAGAAAAAAAAATCAAGGTGGGCGTCTGCTTAAAAATAACTACTACAAGCAACAACAAAAAAATCGCGCACGCGCCACAATGCACGTGTAAACAGTAACAACACCAACGGCACGCGCAACAAGACGCAAAACAAGGCGCCTTGCCGACGCTTCTTTGTTTTTTGTAAGGTAGGAAGGAAGGAAGGGAAGAAAACGTAATCAAACATAACATCGAGTACTGATAGGACACTTGCTTTAGATGTTGTCCAACAAGTTATATATAATGAACACGAACTAACAATAATAATTATAGAAAAGTGAAAAGGCGCCTAAAACACATTAAGTGTAAGAGTATAGTTAAGTCATCACTCACCGGTTCTTTCTAGATGTCCAGTAGGGGACTGAAAGTGATGCAAAACTCGAGTAAAAGTTGCTGTCGTGTTCTCTTGCAGTTTCTACAGGATGTCTCATGCAGAGTGTTATAAAGGCTTGTATGAAGCCAGCCCAGCCCACTATAAGCCAATCCCACTGCTATTGGGCAACACTGACACCTTCACCAAGATCTCATTTCTGCACTACCCCACAAATAATCATATCGTTCACATCATATGTTCTCTAATTTAATGAACAGGTTATTCTGGTTGATTTCCCCTGTCCTTATGGAAAAATCGTGTGCATTTCACGTGTGATTGTGTGAGTAATATTTAATCACATGAGAAAAACGTGGGAAAGTTGAAGTAAACATCAGGTAAGCACGTGCCGGAATGTGAACAGAATCACGTGTGAAAAGAAATAAGTCAGGTAAAAAAAAAAGCAACACACTTAAGTCCAACTTCGTGTGCAAAATGTGTGTAAATATGTAAAGGTGTCTTCTTAGAGTGCTTAAGTGTTTAGACCTTTTCTTCAGATCGTATAGTACGTGCAAATCTGCCAACGAAGAATAATCACATTTTGTTTGTGTACAGGTGTGTGCATGAAATGCATGCGTGTGTGTGTGTGTGTGTGTGTGACTCATTCACTTGTTGCCAAAGCAGTTTTTTCTGGAGGAAGTATAGTGGTATTGCTAAACCACTGCCTTTCTGCTTCCAAAACATCAGCTAAGAACCGCAGTTCTGTGAAAGTGTCAAATCTTTGTTTGACTTGTGTGTAGTGTTGGCCTGTTGTGTAGATTTTCAATATCAAGGTGATCACCGACCAATCAAGGTGAAGTATTGATGAATTATCCTTCATTTTGACCATGTAATTTACAAATAATTAAAATATTTAAAGCAGGATATGTGTCACATGCTGTTAATCTCATTGTCTCATCTCAGGTACCTTCAATGGGGGTCCAAACGTCTAACGCCAGTAGTGAAAAAGGTACAAATTTGCATTCTTTTCTAATTTCAAACATTTTACATTGCAGTTTATACACTCAATGCATACATTTTTACGAGAATCGTAATTTCTTAGTATGTGCTAAGGTCCTCCTTTTGCTTTAATTCATCTGAGTGTTGATGTCCCATTTTTCTAACTATTAAATCTGTTCATTTTTTTATTCTGTTTTTTGTATTTATTATATTTATTAAAATATAGTGGGTTTGACAACATGTCCGCATCCTTTACATCTCGCTTTGTATCAGAGGTCATTTCACTGGTAAGATATGTTTTTACTTTTTATTAATATTCAGTAAATTTATAAACAGTCTACACACCCTTGATAAAGTGCAGATTTTATATAATATAATATGGCCAAATGTTTGTGGACACCTGACTATCACACCCATATGTGGTTTTTCCTGAAACTGTTGCCACAAAGAAACACACAATTGTATAGAATGTCTTTTTATGCTGTGCCATTACATTTTGCTGTCACAGGAACTAAAAGGATCAAACCTGTTCTAGAATGAGATTGCCCCAGTGAACAAAGCAAGGTCAATGAAGGTGGAAGAAGACTTCAACCCCACTGAACAACTTTTGGATGAACTGGAACACTGACTGCACCTAAGCCTCCTTTCTTGACACCAGTGCCTGACCTCACTAATGCTCTTGTGGCTGAACGAGGCAAAAATTCCCACAGCCACGCTCCAAAAACCAGTGGAAAGCCTCCTTAGATGACTGGAGGTTATATCTGCAAAGGGGGACTAAATCTGGAATGGGATGTTCAACAAGTAAGTGATGGTCAGGTGTCCACAACTGTTTGGCCATATACAGTAGTGTATTAGTAGTGTAGGGTTTCATTTTTTATATCACAGAAACCTACAATTTTAACAGGGGTGTGTTAAGACTTTTTATATACACTGTCTATAAATGGCTAACTCATCCTACTTACAACTTCTGTATTTACTCCTACATTACCCTACCCTCTAATTTTGTGTGTGTGTGTGTGTGTGTGTGTGTGTGTTTGTGTGTGTGTGTGGGTGTGTGTATACAATGTACAATGCTGCTATAGTGTTAGCTGGCTGCAGAGGATCACATTCACAATGGAGCTCCAAGTTAGAGCTCATGCTAATCAACTATTTTCACTACCACCACAATCAGACACAGAAGAAATGCAGTTGGAATAGAATAAATTTTACTTTCAAGTGTATGTGAAAAGGCTACTCCCCCTCTCACCTATAGTTATAAAACATAGCTATAAACTAGGACCTTATCTAGCAGACCTAGTTTACTGCACCCAGTAAGCAGTATGAAGGACGTGTGAGACGGATCTGGCATGTTCTTTGTTTGAACACAGTCTTTGGCTGGACGAGTGAAGCAGTCAAAGTTTCACAAGCATTCATCCCAAGAAGAAGAAGAATTTTCCTTAAATAATTCAGGTCTTTTCTTTGTATATGCCAGGATGTTAGGAAACTGGGTCAGAACAAAAGGTCATGATATGGTATCCCTGGAGCAGAGAAGGTTAAGGGACTCACTCAAGGGCTCTACAGTGGAAACTTGGTGGTGCCAAGATAAAACAGTACCGTTTTATATGCTCTAATATCTTCGGTAATATAAATTAAATACTTAACAACAACTTCAGAGAATTTCAACGATTCTTACTATTTGGTATGTCCCCTTTTTGCTTTAATGACAGTGTGCACTCGAGCATGCATGGACTCAAGTTTGTGCAAAACCTTATGATTAATTTTAAATCTAATCCATCAGTGTTTCACCAGAACTTATGCTTCCATAGAAGAGATTGAGGAACCTCTGTCCGTTTGAACTAATCAGTTAACATGGTCAATATCTCAAATATGCCTACATTTAAATGAGGACATAGAAACTGTGCAGAATCTTGAATATGCAAGATATTGGACTTTTTTTTTGTAAAATATTTCAAAATCTTTTAACATTTTGTTTATTTCTATTTTTAAACAAAAAATAATCCCATCTTTTTATAATGTGGTTTCAAACTTTTGGACCTTATTGTATTTCAGTCAGTTTAAAGACTGAAAAATGTCTTTCCGAATTTGTATTCAAAGACTTTTATAGTAAGGGAAATGAGATGGAAGCCCTAAGGCTTGAGACTTGGATCAAAGAGCATATATATACTGCACTGAAGATAAGACTGATGGACTTTCACCTGTCCTATATTTGAATGAACAAGATCTGTGTCCTCACACCTTCCTTTCTAGACCAAGGTCTTCTGATGTAGATGTCTGCTAAATGTTTAAACATGAGTTTGATGAACCTTTATTAATATTGCAAGGCTGTATAGATAGCTGTATAGATTTTACTTTAAGTGCTGCATACCAAATAAAGGTTTTCAGTTATCATTTACACTCTGGTTCCTTTGAGGATTTTGCACACAATTGTATTCTGTATTTTTGTAAATTAATAATATAGAATATAACATTAAAAATAATATAATATAATATTTAAAAATATATATTAAATAATGAACAAAAGTCTTAAGCCTCCTTAAATATATATAGGGGACTTTTGTACATTACTGTATAGTTTTTGACCTTCATATGTACCAGAGTGTACAGTATTAGAAATATAGTCTAAGATATTCATTTATTTTATATATTTGTGCAAATTTATAACATTTATTTTCAAATATATAAATAAATCGAACCATATTCATTGACAGATCAGCTTTTAGATGATGTAAGTAATGTTATCAAAGCTACCATAAATTCAAGTCACAAATAACGGGATAATAATGATGACTTCCATGAATTGTTAAGGTTGAATCCTCCAAACTGCCTGGTCAGAAGGTGTTGATTAATAAACAACAGCTGCTGTAACAGCTAATTTATTTGGGGTTTTTATGGCAGAAGCTTGACATAATCTCGTAATCTTGAAATATTGTAGTTGAACAAAAAAAAAATATATATAAATTATTATATTTTTTCACAAATAAGTAGTAATATACCCATTTTTATATGATTTCTGTGAGACAATCTTCATGCCAGAACAGTATGAGCTTTTCTCAATAACACTTTTGTTTGTCTTATTAATTTACAGAGAGTGCAAAAAAGAGAAGTTGATGAGGGGACGACTGTTTGTAACTGATATTACAAGAGTGAATAATTACATGTGATAACAGGAACTAACTTGCCTTGCAGATGTTCTAAATATATATTATATTTCACTCTAAATGGATCCGAAAAAAATTGCAATGTGTCGTTTGTTAATAAATTAGAAAAAAACACTTTCAGATGTGCTGTTATTAGAAAGTCAGCAACTTTCTAGAACTGTCATATTCGCTGTCTCACCACCGTCACTGATTTCCAGCATACCCAGTCACGTATTCTTCCTTACTAATACAAAGTAAGTTTATTCAAGTGGAATTTTCCCCACAGTGGAGGTGAATATGTATAATTATGTGTTTTGTGTGCTCTATAAACTATTTGTCTGACATACTGTAGTGTCAGGATCAGATCTGAATGCACTATAAAAGCAGTCTGAGGATATGAAACTGGTTAAAGTGTGAATCACACTGAGTAGTGATTCAGAGTCTCATGACGTGTGGAGGGTTTTAATCAGGAAAAGTCTCATTCACAGTTTTACTCCGGAAAGTCTTGTGCATCTGCTTCCGTCTGATCTTTCACATGGTTTCTCAGGATGTGTGCATTCAAGTGGAGTTGCATGTATTCCAGCTAATACTAAAATAGTACAGAATACTGCAAGAATCAGAATAGTTGCTTGTTTGTTCAGTGTCTTTCAAGAATAGATCACATGTCAATGCACATTAATCTTTGGACTGTACTCTTGGGGTGTAAAAAAGTAATAAATGAGTGTGGAACAAGGGTCCAGATCAATCATAAACTAGACAATTGGGAGCCAAAAGCTAATTTTTTCAATGTCTTCTGGGTGAAGCATGGGCAAAGAAAGGCACAAAATGGCACAATGGTTTCAATTTCATTCTAGCTCAGAATGCAATATGAATGAAAACAATGGCAGCAATTCATTAAAAATAAATTAATTTGATGTGGAATCCTACCCATGTACTTTAATTCTTTAATTCTTAATCTTAACTGCAGGTCTGTAATCAGTAGCTAGGTATAGCTAGTATCTGATCTTTAGATGATCTTTTCGCACTGCATATGCTTAATCACAGAGCAACAATAACTAGCATACATAACCCACATAACCTTGATGTTTATTATTGTAAAGTTATTGAATAACCTGTACCATGTCTGGCTAATGTGCAACC
Source organism: Hemibagrus wyckioides (assembly GCF_019097595.1). Taxonomy (NCBI): domain Eukaryota; kingdom Metazoa; phylum Chordata; class Actinopteri; order Siluriformes; family Bagridae; genus Hemibagrus; species Hemibagrus wyckioides. The sequence continues at coordinate 10,208,351 of NC_080733.1, read as the reverse complement.
AAAACAAAAACACATACACGTTTCCAGCATGCAGCCTGTCCTGCAAGAGCAGAAGAGAAATGTTTTACCAGTGTTTTATCAATGGCTCTTAATCATTCCACATAAAAGCCTGCAAAGCAATGACTACTGGTTAAACTGTTTCATAGAAGTGTTTTTCTTCTTCCTAATTTATTTAGCTATAGGTTGATTACACAGATTGTAAATTTAAAAATAATTGAACAACACTGTTTATTAAGATGGTCAATATCTGATACTGAAGCTATAGGCCTTCCTACATGCTGAAGGAGTTAACTGTTAGTTATTTTTTGTTATTATCTTGGCTGTGCACATTCCACCTCAAACTAATGCTATGTTAGCGCCTAGCACAGCTGCACCGCTAATAAACAACAAACATCCAGATGGCATCTTCATCATAGTGGGGGACTTCAATCAAGTGTAAGCAAATATTAAGAATGCATACAAGGACATGGGCCACCTAGGGCAATCTGATCATCTCTCACCCCAGCATTCAGACTTCTCACCAGCACATCATCTTTAATCTGTTTTCTCCCATGCACTTGTTTCCAAATTGTTTAAACCTGCAGTGCCACAATTTCAATCCTCACAAATCCACAGTTGTATTGGTGCTGAAAAACATCAATCTTAAACAGCTTAAATGACTGTTGCACAACAGCACTCACTCCCATCATTATAAAGAGAGTTTTTCACTCATCAAAGCCAAAAAGCAAAACCAACAGATCCATGGAGTTAGCCATCTCCATCACCCTCCACACTGTCCTGACTCACCTGGAGAGTTATATCCCAGACTGTAATTCATTGACTACAACTCTGCATTTAATATGATCATTCTAAGTAGGCTGGACTCCAAAACTGTATAACAAATGCCTTAGTGCACACATTTGTAATGTTCTGGACTTCTTATCACTTTGGCCTCAGGCAATCAGACTTCCTCGGCAGTGTCAGTGAACACTGGTATACCACAGGGGTGTGTGTTAAGCCCATTCTTTTCACCATGACTGTGTGCTTGCACAGGCCACAAACACCAACGAAAACCTTTTAGATGGCGCAATGATAATCAGGCAGATCTCTGACAATTACAAGACATCATAGAGAGAGGTATGCTCAGAAAATAACCTGACCCTCAACAACATCTGCACCTATGGACTTTCGTATTGTGATTTCCTGAACCTGGATTCATGTGCACACTTGTGTGTCTGTGTGGCTACATATTTTTTCTAGTTTTAGAGACCAACACCAAAGAATGATGCTGGAAATATTATTAGCGCTGGCACATTTGGCACGTTGTAACTTTTCTGTCCACTATTCACTGGCCTTCATGCAAGGTTTGGTGGCATATTATAGATCTTGATTGGTGCTGACTTTAGCCCTTGCAGTTTTCACTAGCTAATGTGCTAGCACTGGAATATTAGCTTAGAAAAACAGCATGCTAAGGAGAAGTGAGAAGGCCAATTATCTGTATTAAACGTTACTGTCCTGGAGGATACTGCCTGATTAAACTTAGAAAACCTTTAAGTTTCACCTTGGAGAACATAAGTAGTCTTTAATGAGGAATAGCCTACTAATCTACTATTATTTTTCAGTCTGTTGAAAACATTGCTTGAGAGATTCATATTGAAATGGTACAACAAAATACACCAAATAGTTACAATCCTAATCTATAATCCAAGGAGTTGTTAAACTGTTATATTTTTCTCAATATTCAATCTTCATTAAACAGTGTGCTAACGTTTATCCTGTCATTTTGTTTTGGTCAGCATTATGCTTCTAATAATATAAGGGATGGGGTACACTAAATGACCAAATGTTTTGGGATGTCTTTACATGTACATGAATGTAATATGGAGTTGGCCCACTCTTTTGCAGCTATAACAGCTTCAATTCTTCTGGGAAGGCTTTCCACAAGGTTTAGGACTGTGTTTATGGGAAATTTTGACCATTCTTCTAGAAGCACATTTGTGAGGTCAGGCACTGATGTTAGATGAGAAGTCATGGCTTGCAGTCTCGACTCTAATTCATCCCAGGTGTTCTATCAGGTTGAGGTCAGGACTCTGTTCAGGACAGTCAAGTTCCTCCACACCAAAGTCGCTCATCCATGTCTTTATGGCGCTTGCTTTGTGCACTGGTGTGCAGTCATGTTGGAACAGGAAGGGGTCATCCCCAAACTGTTCTCACAAAGTTGGGAACCAAAATACCTTGGTATGCTGAAGCATTAAAAGTTTCTTTTACTGGAAAACAACACCTTAATTCAATGATTTGTAGGGGTGCCCCAAAACATAGTGTATACTCCGTTTTATGTGTATCCATGAAGTTCTGCTGATTCACAGCTCCAAATCATAAGGATGAGTTGCTGTGTCTGTGGAGTTCTGCATGTTTTCCACATGTTTGTATGAGTTTCTTCTGAATTCTTGGTTTCCTCCCACCTCCCATTAACAGGAGGTTTGGTGAGTCTAAAATGCCTGGAGGTGGGAGTGTGTGTACATGGTGAACTGTGATGAACTGGTGTCCCATCCAGTGTGTATTCCCATAAGCATTCCCACAGTGCTTGCAGGATAGATTGTGGTGCGGTTCCCCTTCAAACTTGAGCAGGATAATGTGATTACAGAAAGATGAATGAATGAAACAAGATTTTCTATATGCTCTGTATTGTTTGACCTTCAGAAGAGCACAGCAAAGAACATGACTCTTACTGCTACAGCTTGATGGAAAATACAGAATCATATTCTGCCTACGCTGAAAGATCTAATCCTTCTCAAAGTGTGACATTTGCTATGACATGTCTGCGGTTTCACCACTGGTTCTAACAAATGCGAACATACATATTGTATTTTTTGTTTACTTTGGGACTGCAGATGATCACAGGATGACTTCATTCAAAGGTAAACAAAAAGGATTGCACCTCAAAGCAAATTCATCCAAGTTCATTTTTTTTTATTAAGTTTTATTAAGTATTTTATTTTATCGAGTACATGAAATTTGCTAAGTTTGGAAAGATAATTGTTAATAAAATTATGCTTTTGATTTCAGAGAAAAATCACTCTTGAGCTCTATAGTGTCTTAAACACATTTAGTTACAATACATGCGATAAACATAAATAAATATCATCTTTAAATCTAAAATAAAAGAAGCTAAAATAATATTCAATATGTAAACAGAGGGCAAATATTGCTTACAAACACAGCACCATCATCATCTGCAGTAGCAAGCACCTCTGACCATGGAACAACATGGGATCTCTGATTTAAATGACAACAAGAGTTTTATTTGACACCAAATAAAAGGCTTGTTGTCAAATAAATCAGGAGATTCCATGTGTGTAACAGTCTCGTGAACTGAATCAGCTAAACAAAAAGGGCACTTGGAATTTTATTTCATTTAATCATATTTCAACGTTATTTAAAAAAATGTGTTTCTACTGTTTGACCTAAGGGTAGGATTACATTCCTGTTGCTTATCATGGATTTTTTTAAGATAAGACACTGCCAAATAATGAGGTGGAAAAATCCAGAATCTGGTTCAACCTGTTTTTGTTTTCCACGAAAAATAACAGTGACCAACAGTAGAGTGACCAGACGGAAAGTCATGCTGTGTACAGAAATCCGTTTGAAAATGTGTACACATTAAAAACTGATCAGAATAAAATGTAAAATATATTGCGCAAATGAATGCATTATTGCCTCATATCACTGTGTACCTCTTAATCTAATAAACTTTGAAGCCTCTAACACTGTTTATCAAGAATGATTATTACGCTCCCACATTCATGCTCTATTAAAAGGCACAGATCATTCTCCAAGACCACAGTGATGCAGCACTGGAATGTCAGCCACACGGGAAGAGAGTTTCTAAAGAAAACAAGCTCAAATATGAACGTCCATGATCAGCTGCCTCAGCTTCAAGGAAACAGACAGCAGGCCTTGGACTGGAGTCAGTCCTCAAGGTCTATAGCAGGTATACTTTTAAATGACTAAATATGTGGTATATTCACAAGTGACTTACAAATGAGCTGTTCTGGGTGTTCAAAAAGATAGTAATAGATCGATGGTGCTGGGATTTAGTCTCACATCTGATTATTAGCTTAAAGACTTGATCATTTGAATTCCCCGTCAGGGGGTTCCAAGAGAAAACTTATTCAGAAGCAAAGCATTCTTCAATAACCATTTTTCCCTTATGATATATCTTTACATATGTTTACATATACAGCGGGTAAAATAAGTATTGAACACGTCACCATTTTTGTCAGTAAATATATTTCTAAAGGTGCTATTGACATTTAATTTTCACCCGATGTTGGCATGCCATGAAATCACATGCAAAGAAATCAAACCATAGATGTCCATAAATTAAGTTATGTGTAATAATATGAAATGACAATGGGGGGAAAGTATTGAACACGCTTACTGAAATTTATTGAATACTTTGTACAAAAGCCTTTGTTGGTAATGACAGCTTCAAGTCGCCTCCTGTATGGAGAAACTAGTTGCCTGCATTGCTCTTCAAATCTTTAAGGTTCCATGGGCCTATTCTTTAGTTCTTTTCATATATTTTATATAATATATATCTTTACATTTACGGCATTTGGCAGACACTGCCTTATCCAGAGAGGCTTGCATTTTTATCTCATTGTATACAACTAAGCAGTTGAAGGTTAAGGGCCTTGCTCAAGGGCCCAGCAGCAGCAGCATGGTTGACCTGGGATTTGAACTCACAACATTCTGATTAGTAGTCCAGTGTCTTAAACACTAAGCTACCACATCTTTAAAAGCATTTGTTAGTTCAGAGCACTCAAAACTCATCCAAAATAATCTACAACTAAATGTAAATAAAGACATAGAAATACGCCTAAATGCACGTTTTCACTTTAAACCTAAGACACAGGCTTAGGTAATCATCACTCAACTGGCACAGCTGAGGAAGCCCGGGACAAATCAGCATGTCAGGGAATGTCTGTTAATCATTTTTCAGTCCTCTTCTAATTACAAGACATGTGATTTCCTTTCAAGCACAAAACAAGGTCATGCAAACAAAACAACAGCTATGTCATGGCTTCTCAAACTTTTTTTTGTAGATAGGGGCTGCTTAAACTCTATAATGAATATAGATTTGAAATAAAACCAGACCCCCCTCAGATCAGATTTGGTTTATCAACTTGATTTAAAACGTGTAGAATAATGTTTTGCCTGTTTATTCAGTATTATGTTATGGTGTAAATCATTACCTAATCATTAAACATAATCATTAACTGAAGCTGGAAAATGACTATATATTAATTCAGGCCAGGCATAAGATCACATGGGTCACATTAAATTTGTAAATCAGTGTTAAATCCTTCTTTAACCATTAAATCATTTGTGATCTTGTTGATTTTTTTTTTTTTTTTTTTTTAGGTAAGAGAATTAATCTTGAGATGTGGGATGACCTACAAAGAACTTATAATAATAATAATAATAATAATAATAATAATAATAATAATAATTATTATTATTATTATTATTGTTGTTGTTGTTGTTGTTGTTGTTGTTGTTATTATTATTATTAATAATAATAATAATAATAATAATAATAATAATAATAATAATAATAATAATAATAATATCATTATTATTATTATTATTACTATTATTGTTATTGTTATTATTATGCTGTGCTATAGTAGAGCGGACGCGCCTTTGACCATCAACCAATCAGAAACGAGAATGGCTGTGACGCGGAAATCCCGGATGTGGAACGGCTCACGTCCCGAGGAAGACGTGCACGACGTGACTCGGCGGAGCGCATGAGCGGGGCGTGCAGCGATTATTCATCATAATGACTAGTAACCTATTTTATAGTGGCGACTTTTAGCGCGTTTCTAGCAAGAAAAATTTACATTTACATTTTGTTCTGTTTATCAACAAAGCACAGAAGATTTTGCTTTATAATTAGCAGTGGTGATGATTTAATAGTTGGCACTTTAAGGTCTTCTGTGCATCAAGAAGAAGCAACAGAATATAACTACTAATATATAGTCTATATATAATTTAATTGTAATATAATAATATATAACATTATAGAACTTTAATTCATTAAATCATGGTTTACTTACATTTACACTAACCCTAGTTATATAATAATAATAATAATAATAATAATAATAATAATAATAATAATAACTAGTATTTAATAGAAAGCATGTTCACTTGAAGCATGCATTTACAAAAAGAATTTAACTAAACTAGAGATGTGTACTCTTGCAGCTCTTAGGTAAACACAAAGGAAACTCACTAGCCCAAGTTCATATGCCTGAACTTGTCTACAAGAAGTCAGGGGTTTTCAAAACAGTGTAACATATGGCCAGCTTCCTAGTGTGCTGCTGATTGGTTGCAACTTGCTGAGACACAATACAGCTGTGTTAACATCAGCCTGAGACATTTCCCTCTGAGAGAGGACGTGCAGGTCTGTGCGACCTCAGTGAGATCATTCTTAACGTGCGGTCTGAGTCACAGGGTTGAGAAACTTTTTGAGCGCTTTATCAGAGCAATAAGAAAAAAATAACATACATTTTATTTGATCACTGTACACTTTAGTCTGTATCTGAGCACATTATAAATGAAACAAATTGTCCTTGCTATTCTTCAGGCCACTGACATCGTGATCTTTCTGTTACAGTCACATGAACAGTCCTTGTTGAAGCCATGCCAGGTTGACTCCTACTGGGAGGGGATATCTCACAATCTAGTTTGACCATCAGTAATCCTATAAAGCACAGGAATGTTGTAGGCTGTAGTTGTGAATGCTGATGCTGCCCTGTTTAGTGCCTACACACATATCCTGATCAAATCTTCAATAGCAGTAACTACACCGCTGCATGTCATTAGGGATTAAAAGTCTTAATGCTTTATCAGTACAAATGTTTCACCTGCTACCACTAAAATACACTTGCTCACCTACTGATACATTGATCGCTGCAATCTTTAACAATGGCTCATATTTAAATCCAAAATGAAAATTGTGTAGTCTGCTAATACATAATGCATGTTAAGTGTGTATGCAATCAGCTTTCTGTGCGTGTGTGTGTGTGTGTGTCCAAAAGAGTGAGTTAATGGAGTGTGGTGTGGTGAGGTTTTGAACACCACTTTTATAATGGTTTCCTAAATGAAACAGACTGGGATACATAGGGATTAATGTAGAGCCCAGTTATGCATAATTTCATCTGTGTGTGTGTGTGTGTGTGTGATGGCTAGATGACTGGATCAGAGCATCTCCAAAACTGCAGCTCTTGTGGGGTATGGGGATATAGGGATTGATGTAGAGCCCAGCTATGCATAATTTCATCTGTGTGTGTGTGTGTAGCTGCAGCTCTTGTGGGGTGTTCCCGGTCTGCAGTGGTCAGTATCTATCAAAAGTGGTCTAAGGAAGGAACAGTGGTGAACCGGTGACAGGGTCATGGCCGGCCAAGGCTCATTCATACACGTGGGGAGTGAAGGCTGGACCGTGTGATCTGATCCAACAGACGAGCTACTGTTGCTCAAATTGCTGAAGAAGTTAATGCTGGTTCTGATAGAAAGGTGTCAGAATACACAGTGCAGGACGGGTCAGGGCTGTTTTGGCAGCAAAAGAGGGACCAACACAATATTGGGGATAATGTTATGCCTGGTCAGTGCATAGTAATGTTCAATGTTTTGTATTATAAATGCTGGATTACAAAAGCTATGTCTCTCTTAAGGTTAAAAAGTTAAAATACTACAGTGAGTTGCCAGTGATTACAATGTTTAATTTATTAATAAATGAAACATTGTGGATTTTAAACAGTTTAGAGTAAATGATGTGGAATATCAGAAACGAGATAGTAACTGTTCCTCTCTGTCTTTCTCCCTTTCTCTCTCTCTCTCTCTCTCTCTCTTTGTTACAAAATGATTACAACCAAGATTCCTTCTTTCCTACTATTGCTCAAATTGCTGAAGAAGTTAATGCTGGTTCTGATAGAAAGATGTCAGAATACAGAGTGTGTTACAGTTTGTTGTGTATGGGGCTGCATAGCCACAGAGCAGTCAGGGTGCCCATGCTGACCCCTGTGCACCACCAAACAGCAACAATGGGCATGTGAGTTTCAGAACTAGAAGAAGGCGGCCTGGTCTGATGAACTTTACATCACGTGGATGGCTGGGCGCATGTGCGTTGCTTACCTGGGGAACACATGGCACCAGAATGCACTATGGGAAAATGGCAAGTCGAGTCATGCTTTGGGCAAAGTTAATCTGGGAACATTTCTTGGGTCCTACCATAGCATTGTTGCAGACCATGTAACATGGAAACAGCCGTGGCCTTTTTTAGCAGAACAATGTGCCATGCCACAAAGCAAAAATGGGCCTGTTTTGGCAGCAGAAGGGGGACCAACACAATATTAAGCAGGTGGTCATAATGTTATAACTGATTGGTGTGCAATAAATGTTTTCACATGCTATAAATATAAGAAATATAAATATAATATAAATATGCTAGATGTGTATAGGTTACTTTACAGGTGCCACGTTTATATCTTAATGCTGGTTATTTATTTAAAGTGAATAATTTTGTTCCTTTACTGCCATCTAGCGGCCAAAAGAAAGAAAGAAAGAAAGAAAGAAAGAAAGAAAGAAAGAAAGAAAGATTAAGTGAAATTAAAGAAAATTAAACCAATTAAACTCAATTGGCCGGTTTAACACTGTTTGAGAAGAAAGAAATGGAACCAGTAAAGAATTTTTTTTTACATTTTATTTCGAAAGAAAAATATATACAAGCAAGCAAAAATGCAGGGATGTACATCTAACCCCATTCACTCAAAGTGCACCATTTTATTTACAGTTCCAGTCTCAGAATTTACCATCTCATATACCTGAGCTGGTCAGTGTTTGGTGGAGAGCTCCACACTTTATTAGTGAGTAGAGTCTGATCATAAGGAAAGTGTGATGAATACACCAGTGCATGATGCAGCTCAGGAGATAAATCCATCCTCTCTACAGGCTTCCTCCAGCTAACTTCTTCTACTGATCTGTACGTGTGATACAAGCTGTCTTGTCTGTTCTCTCTGTCTAAACATGTCAGTGAATCTGCGCTGGCTGTTCTGCAGTAAAACTGATCTGGAAAGCAGAGGTTACTGTTGGACACAGTCGGAGCCGCTTGTTGCGCATTGACCCGCACCTGAGGGAGATGATCCTTCTTTAAGAGTGACTCGATTGAAAAAGGGCCGGTAAATTTGATCGGACGGTCCTCCATCTTGACTGGTGGAGGTGCTGGTTTTCTGTCCCATGCTGGTGGCAGTCCTGGGAAGAGCTCAGCCATATCACTGAAATGACGACGCAGCATCTTTGGGGTGATGTTGTTCTCATCCACTCTCCAAAAGTTCCTCTTGGCATTGGGATACTCTGGGTCAATTGGAACCTGGGATTACAAATTACAAGTCAGTGTTGATCATTTTTAAAACTAAACTAAAATCGGATTCTAAAACCACAGAAAGGCCATCTCACCTTTACAAAGCACTTGTTGGATGACAGACAGACTCTGATGTTGTTTTCGAGACCTTTTCTATCCCCAGTGACAAACATGCCCAATTTCTTCATAATCTACAAACAAAAAACAATGTTGATTAATAAGGATGCATTCAAAAATGTTACTATGATAATAATTAAATGTTGACCCTTCTCCTACCTGTTTGAAGGTCAGCATCTTGTTAGGAGAATCTTGAATAACATATGCAACAAGTCCAATATACGTCCCTTTAGTGTGTCTTTTATATTTTCGTCCCTCTCCCAGGACAGGACTAACACTTCCACACGCTGTTTTAGTCATGGCTGAAAGGTGGTCGAAGGCTGCCTTGTAAAGTAGGACTGAATTCAGAAGACTGTTGATCCAAAATTTATAAGCCTCCCAGCATACAGAGGAACAATATGTCTGCATTCCACCCTAAGTGCAGCTATTACAAAATCTAACGAGGTGTTAATATGTGGGCGGGGACTAGAACACTCGAACCAGAGACCTGCAGCATGTGAACTGACAAGAAGTAGCCTAAGGTCTTTACTGTATTTTAAATATTATTTTGGTACTTTGTTACTTTTAAAGAAACAAGAAAACCACAAATGAAACAGAGCAAAAAGTCACTTTGATTTGATTTAAAGATACAAAAATCGTGTAAAGGCGACTTTTGTACCTATAATTAGCTTTTAGATTAACAGGATAAAGTTACACATTGTGCGTCTTTGCAAGTAAAAGATACACTAAAGGTAGGAAAGGTGCACTCATAATGTACCAACCGAGTGTCAAGGGATGGCACATGTTCAGTAATTTTTTTCTCAGAGTGTAAATAAGGGACAATTATTTACATTTCTGACATTTGGCACCCTTATCCAGAACGACTTACAATTTGTCTCATTTTATACATCTGAGCAATTAAGGGCCTTTCTCAGGGGCCCAGCAATGGCAGCTTTGGTGGAGCTGGGATTCATACTCATAATCTTCTAATCAGTAATTCAACACCTTAACCACTAAGCTTCCACATCCCCTATTATAAAGTTAATGATACAGACAGTGTTACATATGAATATATTAGAGGACCCAAAGGCTGCTCCAAAGGATACATAAGGGGTTTGGGTCAGTTACTGAGATGGCATAGACAATATAATAATAACAATTAATAACACAGGGTCTATAGTTTATTATAGTAAATTATGGCTTTACAGTGATTTGGATGAATGAATGAAAGAATAGTGCAAATAATAAATGATGAATGAATGATGATACTCTTCTGTTCTAAACTTGTAAGAAAGACAACGTTAAAAAAAATGTTTTTTTAATAAATGCTGACCCACCATCTGCAGTATTTACTAATACTCATGTAGTGCAAATCATTGTTGGCTGAAAACCAGTATACATTTGCATGAAGTGTTGCTATGTTTATATGTGAGCATTTTGTAAGATGCTGCAGTTGTCACCTTTTTAAAGTGATCATCACATCGCTCAGTTAACACGCACATTAAACCTGGAATGTGGCAGCTATTACAACTCGGTACCACATGATCGCAGCGAGTTTCCTTACGGACATAAAACAATGTAACACTTCTTCTACACTAAAGTAAACGAATGGAGGGGACAGGTTGATATTTTCAGCGCTTTTAAAACGATGGCGTGATTTAAAAAGTATGACTGGGAAAAGAATTCGATTTTATTTTTATTAGAATTGAATGTTGCAATACACAGATATGTATGAAGAAGGCATTCCTCCAGAATATACAGCTATCACTCTACCAAGAGCGGACTGTGTGTACACGAGCTGTTACTGGTAGGAATGGATGTTTACACACACACACACACACACACACCTGCCTCGATTACATCTATTCATTCATTTTATTGATCATTAACTTCTTTTATATATCTGCAGATTATTAATTGTGTGTATGTGGGCGGTACCTTAATGTAAAATAATGCAGTGTCTTATAACGTGTTCCTGATCAAGCCTCCGTACAGCCCCTGTAGAATATGTACAGGTTTATAGTTAATCCTTTATTGGTGCTTCTTAAAGATAAGTTTATACCAAGAACGAGTTCAACTTTCAGGTTAAGGTGGTAAGTCATTTAAGGAGAGACAGTATTGTTGAATAGAGTTTGTTTAACAAAAGGTATCATCCCATCAGTCTTCACCACTGGATAGTTGATATGTGTATTTCTTCATGTAAACGAGGCTTCCTTAAAATCAACAATTGCATTTACTCAATGAAGCCAAACATCTCGTTTTTCGATGGTATTAGAATTTAAATATAAAGTTTTACTATTTATAAGAATAGTTGGATTGTTTAATCGAGATGGTTTTATTTTTAATGTGATTTTCTGTACATCATAAATACAGCAATTTGTAAACTGTAGACGATACAAATCATGATCATGAAAGATTAGAAATGAAAGCAAGAAGTGTGCTATTTGTCAAGGTTTCCAGAGACACATGATACTTTAAGAAATACACTATATTGCCAAAAGTTTGAATGATGAATCACTGAATTCAGGTGTTGTTTTTCAGGGGTTGGGCTCGGCCCCTTAGCTCCAATGAAAGGAACTCTTAATGCTTCAGCATACCAAGACATTTTGGAAAATTTCATGCTCCCAATTTTGTGGGAACAGTTTGGAGATGACCCCTTCCTGTTCCAATTTGACTGCACACCAGTGCACAAAGCAAGGTCCATAAAGATATGGTTGAGGGAGTTTGGTGTGGAGGAGAACACCCTTGGGATGAATTGGAGTGGAAACTGCGAGCCCAGGCTTCTCGTCCAGCATCAGTGCCTGACCTCACAAATGCGCTTCCTGAGGAATGGTCAAAAATTCCCATAAACACACTCCTAAACCTTGTGGAAAGCCTTTCCAGAAGATTTGAAGCTGTTATAGCTGCAAAGGGTGGGACAACTCCATATTATATTCATGTACATGTAAAGGCAGATGTCCCAGTTTTGGCCTGGCTTGCAGTCTCTGCTCTAATTCATTCTAAAGGTGTTCTATCAGGTTGAGGTCAGGACTCTGTGCAGGCCAGTCAAGTTCCTCCACATGCATGTCTTTATGGACCTTGCTTTGTACACTGGTATGCAGTCATGTTGGAACAGGAAGGGGTCATCACCAAACTGTTCCCACAAAATTGGGAGCATGAAATTGTCCAAAATGTCTTAAGAGTTCCTTTCACTGGAACTAAGGGGCCAATACCAACCCCTGAAAAACAACACCTGAATTCAATGATTAGGAGGGGTGTCCCAAAACGTTTTACAATATAGTGTATTTTTGCATCTGTTATGTCCTTTTAAAATGCATTTTTGTCTGCAGTGAAGAGAATGTGTGGAAATTATGTGAATATATCAAGGTTCAGGAGATGTGCCCATTGGAGGAAGTGCATGCAATCTTCATATCAAATGAAAATAAAACGGTGGGTAGAAAGGTTATTGAGACAACAGACATTGGTGTAGATATTGTGCTCATGGTTTTCATCATGGTTGTGTCCTGTGTAATGCAGATCCCTATTTGGAAACAGAAATCCAGCAAAGGGGGTCAACCTGTGATATGGGTATGGAGATCTCATGACAAGAAAAATGAAGGTAATAAAGTTAATATTTCGTGTGTTATAATGTGTGATGTGTTTTAGGATTACCATGTCGTGTTACTGCACTTGAACCCACATGCACAGAATTTTGTGTATGATCTGGACACCACCCTCCCCTTCCCTTGTCCTTTTGACGTGTACATGAGAGACGCATTTCGATCTGATGACTTGCTAAAACCAGAATTTCGAAGGTAAGTTAGAGCGAGAGACATTTTGTTTTACCTTTTTAAACTTGGATTAAAATGTCAGGTTGATAAACAGCTGGTCAAATGGCTGTGTGCTGTTTTTCAGGAAGATGCGGGTCATACCAGCCGTCACCTACTTAAAGAAGTTTGCTTCGGATAGATCTCACATGAAGTATGCTAACGGGACATGGCGTATGCCCCCACCACCTTATCCTTGCATAGAAACAACAGGTAAATTTTTTCCCCTTTGCCTACTTTCTCGGCTTTCTCTTCTCTCTAACAGCTCCTGAATCTGATTTTTTGTAGAATCCAAAATGAACCTGGATGACTTTATCAGCATGGACCCCAGTGTGGGCTTGGGAAAAGTTTATAAGCTTCCTGAACTTGTGCAACATTTTGGATCCAAATGATGCATTATGGACAGCAGAAAATAAACCATATGGAATGTAGAAGACGAGTTGGGATCGTCGAAGTACAGGATAATAACTAACCAGTGGAAGCAAGGGACAATGTCTGATTGTGCTGTGAGCATCAGGGGTAGAGGCAGAATGTAAATAAATGGCTTATTGTAAACATATTGTTTCATTAAATTAAACAAGAACCTACCTGAAGCCACTGGAGAATGTTTATTTTTTTTTTATTTTCACTGTTGTAAAATTCTCATGTAATCATGGACACTATTTTATAGTCTTTGAATTATATTCCTTTTCATTTTTAAATTTCTTTTCTTGCCTTGAATAAACACTCTAAAGTCAAACAATCTACTGCAGCATGGTCTATTGCTGAATAAATGGCTGCATTCTGCTGGTTTTGTTATTGTAGATTGCCATTAAGAGCCATTTATCTTCCCTATAGCTGTAATTGTTGTGTAAATGTTGTCACCTGCAGCATTTTTCCTTAAGTGAAGCAGCAACACAAATGAGGTGAGTGGTTTTAGTTGATTTATTGAGGGTCTGTTCTGGTACAAAGGAGAGGAGTAGATACACAAATGATAAAAATGCTGTTACTCGGGATTATAGTGAGATTTTTTTTTAACCGCGGGGAAAAAAAACAAGCACATATTTGTATAGCTGCAGTATTTTTTATGCAATTGCTGCCAGATAATCCTTCACTTCAGCAGGTGAAAGTCTGCGAAATCCAGCTTCATTACAGATACCCACTTCAATGTTGTCTTCCGTCATCTGTCCCTCAAAACTTTCCTGTTGAAACAGGATGAATGAATTGATGACACAAATGAAAGGACCAATATTTCAATTTTTCTTAATACAAATTACACAAATAACTGCTAAATACTTGAAGTTGTGCTTAACACCAACTCATGAACCATAAACCGCTCCTGAATATTTCTTTCACTGATGTTCGGTAAAGATGACAGTCTATAAAACCGACTATTAATTAAATGCACTGTACGTTTGGTCAGTGATGTTTGTTACGAGAGCAAATTGGCTTGTGAAGCCATAACGTACCTTCAAGGTCAAGATAGCTGTGTGTATGGCGTCCTCGAGTTCCAGGTCTTCGTTGTATCTGGAATTAAAGAAAAAGCAACGTTTCTTCATTTGACATTTTTGTACAAGCTTTTTCCTTTTTAAATAAACTAACACGGCGCTAGAGAGGATCTTTAGGGGATGGCTGGATTTGGCTCATATATGTAGCATGTAGGTTACACTGTATGTGCAAACTCTTGCATTTATTCTCTGCAGTGTCTCAAGGATTAGCATTTTTAAGAGAATTTTGGGCATAGCTTAAATCACTTCCTGTATGCAGAATCACACATCAGAGAATAAATTTCACACACACTGTATTTTGACTGATATTTTATCTTAGAAATGATAAGGGAGCCGTTGAACAATGTTTAAACTTTATAATTCGCAAAAAAATCTAATCACCCTGGAAAAAAAGAAAGTCAAATCTGTTTTATAAAATGTTAACAGCCACCTGTTTATATTTTTCTGGACTATCACTGCTCCAGGTTGTTATGAAAACCGAAATGTGGTTAACTGGCTCCATTACCTTTTTTCAAGGAACGTTTTTCCGTTCACATAGTTCTTTCCCATCGCTGTGGCTTTCCAGGCGAAGTACGCACCCTGTAAGAACAGCAGAATTCAGTTATGCACTTTTTGAAAAATATGGAATGAGAAAGGAAAACATTAAACTAAACAGATTAAAACACTTGTCTTACTGAAGGATCTGACTGGAAGAGATATGGTCTGTCCTCATCCCAACCAGCGATGAGCAAGGACACTCCGAACGGACGTACACCTCTAAATAAGCAAAAAAGAAATGAAGAGCAGGTGTCAATTTTCATCAATTCTACTTGTCATTTGTAGCAGCGCTGATTCAATATGCATCACAAAGAACTGAGAGAGACACACCTCTACTCCCCATCTTTATGAATAAACTGTGACTAATTATAAGAAGTGCAGTGAACCTACCCTGACTGTGTGTATTCCTGCATGACCGATGCCACCCTCTGCACCAGCTGGCCTGTAGGAATGGGCTCTTGGTAAACCAGGAAGTACTGCTGGGCCAGTTTCCTAGCTCTCCTCACAAGGACCCTTTCAAGAAAAGCATCACAACAAAAAACATGAAAATGGTAGGGCAAAACACATGTGATTTCGAGGCACAGATAATGGTTTTATTCACTCTTACTCTCCAGATGTCTCACAATAATTATAATAATAATTCTAAATAAAACTGATTAAATATGCAAATGACCTTTTTGTAAATGTGAATGTAATTACTGCATACCTGTAATCTGGACCCATGCCGCTGTAGACCATGCCAATGTTTTTAGTTATTGGTTCGACTTTGTGAACACTTTGCTCATCATAAAGTATGGATTTTTGCTTTTTCTCCGTTGCCAGCACCACACCATTGGAGGCTGAAGAGCAAGGAAAAGGAGGACATCAGCATTGCAATATCTTTAAACCACAACAATACAATTATCCTGCTCAGGCTGGAAGTGGATCCGGGACCTATCCCAGAAATACAGTCTGCAACACGTCCCATTTTGCCGAAAGGGCCACGGATAAACACTGAAGTAAACTTTCAAGTGATTACTAACCTTTGATTCCTACAGAAGGTGCACCAGCTGCCACAGCTGCCAGGGCATATTCAATCTGTACCAGTTTCCCAGAAGGGCTGTGGGGAGAAAAGACAGAAATCTAATGAATTCAGTAGTACCTTAGGCCACACATTTCCAACTCTTGTCCTGGACTAACACCAGTACAGCAAATTTAGTGGGGGGTTTTCTTGGACTAAAACACATTATCTGAGTAATCACATTATCCAAGCTACCACATCCCCATTATCTGGTGGTTGTGTTGGATTACTGATCAGAAGGTTGTGAGTTCAATTCCCAGCTCCACTAAGCTGCCACTGCTGGGCCCTTGAGCAAGGGCCCTGACCCTTAATTGCTCAATTGTATAAAATGAGATCTGGATATGGGCGTCTTCTAATGACAGTAATGTAAATGAGTTCATTAATGGTTGATCCTGAGTTGAAGTTGGAAAGTCAGAGTAGGAATATATGTGCAAGTTATTAACGTTAATGAATGATCACTACAGAGCACGACAAATAAACAGATCCACTATTCCACATATCCTCCATTAATCTCACATGAGAAGTGTTGAAGGCTTTCAGTTTCCAGTCTCATTACAGCGCTGCTTGCTTTAGCGTGACAAAGCAGCTCACACTCACACACACACAAACACCATCATATCTCTCACACAGCTATAGAACTGCAGCCGACTTTACAGATACTGTACTTTTAACACGTATGAACCACAATAAAAACCCGTGATTTAATCAAACACCTTACCTAAAAGTAGTGAGAGAGAAACTATATCCGCGCTCTGCCATTTTTTAATTTCCTCCAGTGTGAAAGCGTTCACTAACAACGTCCGGTTAAAGTTCACACTTCCGCCAAAATAAAGCGTCCATACTTGGGTCATTTTTCAATACGATTTTATCCTTATGTATATGTTTGTTTGTTTTTTAAATTGCGATCTAATAAAATTGCATTAATTAAATATATAAAAGGGTTACATGTTGGTGAAAAATGACAGAAGACAAAAAGTCGAAAAAATGATTACTAATAAAACGTAAATATATATATATATATATATATATATATATATATATATATATATATATATATATATATATATATATGTATGTATGTGGATATATATGGATGTATTTCAAAAGTTTGTTTTAATAGAAACTGTCTGTACGTACATAGCTGCCTACACACGTTTTTTTAAAATAACTTTTACATTTCAAGTGTTTTAAGAAACCTCCGTGACTTTTATTGTGTTGATCTCCCGAGCGGAAGTTGGATGTGTGTTATCCGCGCTCCTCCTCCTCATCCTCGTCGTCCCTCCGACAGGCTCGCCTTCTGAGACGCCAAGGTATTGTGTGTGTGTGTTTTTTTTTAAGGAAGTGTTAAAATAAATATTCAGTTCAGTCATTTATATGTTTTGTAAACACCTTATACGATATTTGTATATTCGTGTTATTATTGGTGCTGTGTTTACGGTAAATCTGTGATAAAAACGAGACCTAACCCAGGCGGGATGGTAATGTCGGACGAGGAGGAAAGATGGCTCACAGGCTAGCCGAGGCACTAATGCTAATGCTAATGCTAACATCATAACCGGCTTAATAGGGCGGCTAGGTCCGTTAGATAACACTCACAGAGTGGGGATTATCCCACCGCAGACGTGTCTTAGTCGCTGGTAGACTCTTTAACTAGGTTAATGATCGATGCAGATGTTCAGGTATTTCTTTCAGATGTATTTATATCGTCTCGGTTGAATAGCATAGCTCCGTCCTCGGTAATGCTACAGTATTCTGAGACGTTTATTTATTACCTGTACAATAAATTCCACTTCTATACTTAAAAAACCAAATCCAAGACTTCAACGTGTAGGTTAATATTCTGGATATTTATTGAGCTTTTTATTCGTGAACATTAATCATTGTTGACATTTTATATAAAAATGCCAACTTGTTTTGGGTGGCTGATGAAACGTTCAGTTCATATTTTTTGCACTAAATTTCAATAATAACATGAATGTCATTGTCACTTTTTTAATTAATTATTATTTTTTCCAATGATATAAAGCATTAGGTTAGTTTAGGTTCGAGTTAATTCAGCAGGAGAAACTAAACCTGAGGTTGTGAATGAGGGTCGAGACTCCTGACTCACTTCCTCTGTGGAGATGAACACCAGGCTTCTTTAACTGCTGGATGATGTGATCCTGATATTATTAATACTGATCTATTCTTACAGCTGTGGAGAGCTTCAGATTTCCATCACATAGTTTCTCTCTCACACTATCATGTTGCTGATCCGTTATTAATAATATACACCGATCAGGCATAACATTATGAGCAGTGAGAGGTGAAGTGAATAACACTGATGATCTCCTCATCATGGCACCTGTTAGTGGGTGGGATATATTAGGCAGCAAGTGAACATTTTGTCCTCAAAGTCGATGTGTTAGAAGCAGGAAAAATGGGCCAGCATAAGGATTTGAGCGAGTTTGACAAAGGGCCAAATTGTGATGGCTGGACGACTGGATCAGAGCATCTCCAAAACTGCAGCTCTTGTGGGGTGTTCCTGGTCTGCAGTCGTCAGTATCTATCAAAAGTGGTCCAAGGAAGGAACAGTGGTGATTCGGTGACAGGGTCATTGATGCATCTGGGGAGTGAAGGCTGGCCCATGTGATCCGATCCAACAGACGAGTTACTGTTGCTCAAATTACTGAAGAAGTTAATGCTGGTTCTGATAGAAAGATGCCAGAATACACAGAGCATGACGGGTCAGGGTGACCAACACAATATTAGGCAGGTGGTCATAATGTTATGTCTGGTCTGTGTACATGTTTGATTTATATTTATCAACAACTTTATCATTAGGCATTCATCCAGCCTCACTTATCATTAATTTTAACAGCTAAAATATATTTATGCACTTATCCTTCAGCTACTAATTATCTTTACATTACTTCATAATACTGTAAACGTTGGGCTGTTACTCAGTTTTAAATGTTCTGTATTATTCATTTATTTTAATATAATCTAGTTCATTATTCTTTTCTGTGCTTCTGGCTGCTCTTTCTGTTTTGTATTTCACTCTGTACAAAACGTTGAAGCTTCTCTCTCTCTCTCTCTCTCTCTCTCTCTCTCTCTCTCTCTCTTTTTCTCTCTCTCTCTCTCTCTCTCTTTTTTTTTTCTTGAGAGTTCCGTTTTGTTGGGATAAAGGTCAGCAAAATGAGTCAGGCCGTGTCCACACTAATACAGTTTCATTTAAAAACGCATATTTTTCTGTCTGTTTTGGCCTTCCGTCCATACTAAGATGGTGTCTTTTTGAAAGCGCTCTCCAAAAGTGGACAAATTTGAAAATGCAGTTTTCGCATCACAGTGCTGACACATTTTTAGTCATGTGACCAATTTAGCTAAAATGCCGGACGACATTTTATAGAGCTGTAAATTAAATACACAACAGGCGGAAATGGCGCAGGTCGGAGCGTCTTACGTTTACCTCATTTCCGCAGTACAGGGACGTAAGCGTTTTCAGACGTTTCAGTGTGGATGATCAACTTCTGTGTGTGTGTAAGGCAAATGATGCTCTCTTGTTTATTGATTGAGAGAGAATTGATATATAAAAATATCATCTTTCCCACTCAGAGTTGGGATGACCTGCTTCTAGCTAGCTCTTTTTGGTGGTTGTTATTGTTATTTTTATTAGTCAACTGGGTGTAATATTTACAGGCAAAGGCAATGGCTCGCGGGCAGCAGAAGATTCAGTCGCAGCAGAAGAACGCCAAAAAGGCAGCAGAGAAGAAAAAGTCGCAGGGAGCAGACCAGAAAACGGCTGCCAAAGCAGCACTCGTCCACACATGCCCCGTCTGCAGGGTGGGTCTATACAGCTATAACACGTTTAACAGAACAACATCCGTCATTTGTTTGTTTATTAATTGATTGTTGCTTATTCTGCTATTGGAAGATGCTGTGTAATGACCTGTGACCATTTTCTCTTCCTCAATAGACACAGATGCCAGACCCCAAGACTTTTAAGCAGCATTTTGAGAGCAAACACCCTAAGTCTCCTATGCCCCCTGAGCTGGCGGATGTGCAGGCATAAACAACGCTGGGAGCTACCAGAATCTGCATCTGGGGTAAGACAGCAGATGTGTTAGTGGATCAGAGTTTAAATGCAAGCTTGTCACATGTTCATTGTTTCTCATGGTACACATTTTCATTTACAGACCCTGGGGAGAAATGATGTGATTCAGCTTGGCCAACTGACTCTACTACTTCTAGAAACAGACTCTGAATACGATGTGACAGAGGAAACTTAATGATGGACTAAAGCACACCAGCACCCTTTTGATTTTATATTTTTATATGTATTACCCCTCGTTTTGGCATACCATCAGTTTTAGTGTGCCGTACCAGCCTCGTCATCACCTCCTGTCAAAACTTAGTGTTTATCCACAACAATTCTTTCTTTCTCTCTTGTTGCAAATTTTCACTTTGAGACTCATATTAATACAGATGCATAAACGTTCCTTGGTGCATACAGCTCAGTAATGCTCTGTAAACATGAGCCATAATAGGAATTGCATCACTGTGTGAATTGATAATGTTGGCCAGGATTGTGATTGGATTAGCTGGGGGGGGGGATTGTCCTCAAAATTAAACAAATGCTCTTGTAAAGTACCTTGGGTGTTGAATAGAGCCTCTGAACCTGCTTAATGTGCGCTTAATTTTCAATTTTTTGCTAAGGTTTTCAATAAATGTGTAAGCATATAGTCACTGTGTGTCGTCGTGATCACCTCTGAGCCGTTTTAGTGCTGCGTTTGAAGGTGATTTTAGGGAAATTAATTACAAATGTGGAAAGCTGTTATGGCTTCACAATAAATTGTTGGCACTGTTATCCAGTGAACCATTGAAAAACACTCCATAAGAGTGTAACTTGGACACAGAAAGGGTCAAGAAAGGTTTTTATTAAATGGAAAAGCCAAAACTGATCATAATTCATGCATGTGTCTGACCACGTCTGCTTATTATGCTCAGTGTGACGTAACAGACAGACAGACTGGATGGTTTTCTGAACACAAATGAGCCCAAGCTCCTGTAAACGTAAGAATAATTTATTTACTCCCCAGTGGCAGTGTAATTTAGCCGAGACACTAACACTAGTATAATCTGCATCTGGAAAACTGGCCTCACATTATTGAACAATTTCCTGCTGCAGCATGGGAAACAACAACAATTCTACACTGTGGTCAGTCATGATGGAGTGAAGTGTAGTGTAGATCCCAGTAAAGTGAAACGATCAGGTCTGGACAGCAGAATTTGAGAAAGATATTTTTATTGTTCCTTCACTGCAATACAATCTGAAAACAGGTGGCAGTATAAGACAGAGAGAATGCTCACAACATCTGAATGGACTGATGACGATTTCACACACACACACACAAGTTTTCTATTCCTTCTGTAGGGCATTGATATCCAGAGAAAGGAATCAGTAGACAGGGCCGAAAGAAAACATCATGTTGGAAATATTATGAATTGTTTTAATTTATTCATCTGTCATGACAAAGTATAATTCTCATACAGAATAAGTTGTGGTTTAATTTAGCATCAGTCCAAGAATAGACATAGTTATACTGTAGGATATTTTTAAAGGAAAAAAAAGAAGGAAAAATGCATTTACTGGCCCTATCCTGTCCGTATTAGTTGCACATTATATTAAAAAATAGTCATTTTATTCCTGCAACAAAATACACCATATACACACACACACACTGATCATCAGACTCAGCTGAGTGCTAGCAAAACATTCCACACAATTAAATAAAATATTACACTCAGCTGTATGCTTTCGGATGCTCGTGGTGTTAGGATGAGGAAATCGCTATAACCTTACACTACATCTGTATTCATTAGTCTGAAATTCCTGATTATTTCCTAAATTATTACCAACCACAATGTTGCATCTTTATTTAATAGCTTATTTTTACACCAGGAGAAATATATATATACTGTATATATATAAACAAGAATTGTGTTTGTTAGGAATAGTGCAGTAGGGGGACAGTGGCAGACTGGAACCACTAAATAAGACAGAGACACGTGTTCACAGACAGCCACAAGTCTTAACCACCATGTTTCGATGCTTCTTGAGTATTACGTTGTTGTTGTCATCGTAGAATAGCACAGAGATGGAGCTGAGTTTGGTTGGTGCACAGCAGGCTTTGGGAACCTCGTCAGGTTTTATAAGATGAACCTGAGACGAATGACATAGAGTCAGTTTAATTTAATTCATTTTATGTGAACATTTTAAACATATAATCCACTGCCCTGCTGATCTGAGTGTAATTTTGTACACCAGGACAGGGAACAGTGTTTAGTCTCATGTCACAAAACCATTTCATAATGAAGATGCTCACTGACTGATGTTTACATCCATTTCATTTTTATTATAGTCAGCTCTCCCAAAAATGTATAACAAAACAACAACATTTAGGTAGAAATCTACAATCCCATTTTGACCAGGAGGTGGAGATATGATCTCATGCAGACATGGTGCATTAACACTGCCTGACCTAGTTATTATAAGGTTCTGACTGAGTTTAGAGCTGTTTCGAGATAACAGACATGACCACATGACGTTTAACATCCCAGCTAACAAAAATGTGAAGCCGACACTTTAAGGTTGCTTCAAATGTATATTGCTGAAATTGTGAGACATTTCAAGTAAATATTTAAACAGTGGACAAATACAGATCTACCATTAATCTCAAAATACCTTGAGTTTTATAATCCTAGTTCTTATTAATCTTTAACAAAGGAATCATAATCAGCTCAACAGAGAAAGACATTCTGAACCTATTAAGAGTGAATGTATTCTGTAAGATCTATAATAATACAGCTGTTTTGTGTTGTATGGTTATGTGTTAAGGGTTAGGGGTTAGAATTCTAGGAGGACATGGATCAGGTCCAGCTCTACCCCCTGGACTTCTGCAGCCAGGACTATCTTAAAAAACTTTTGGTTTTGGTAGTGAGCGTATGTATGAAGATTTATAACAGGTTGGAAGGGAAAATATTTAAGTGCCAACATTCCAATGCTGCAATATATATAAAAAAAAATAACGATTTGACTCGCTGCACTGCAATGTGACACTTTTATTTCATCTTTATTACTGATAATAAATCTAATCAAGATGGTACAAGGTGTGCATGTGGCTGAAATGCTTTTTTTTTTGTAAATCAGCACAAAAAAAAGACAAGAGTGGCAGCACCCTAATGAAGACTTTAATAAACTGGGAAACTAGCATGTGCTTCGTATGAGATACACAAACTCACCATGGAACTGCTGCTGAAGTGGTGTCGTATGGTGGCTAAAATAAAGTCGGAGAAAGATAATGGTCCGGTTCTGTCTACGTGACTTTGTCTAGTGTGACTCAGGAGAAAGGGGATTGCCATCTCTGCTATCCAAAGAGCTGGGTTATTATATACTCTGACATATTATTATACAAACTCAGGATCTCCTGATGACAGGGTGAATGCTTAGACCGTTGCACCACTTGGGAGCAGATTTTAAGACCATCATTGCATCAAATTTCCTATGAGTCTGTGCTTGCAGAGACAGGTATGTGATCACCTGTGTTAGTCACATAGCCTTAGCTGGCAAATCATTCTGGAAAGCAGATCTTCCAGTTTCTCACATTTTCTTTTCAAGCTCCAGACACTTAAGTTCTTCTGGGGGAAATATCATATAATTGTAACCTCCCAAAGCCTTAGAAAATGGCATCATTACAAACAAAGGATGTAAATACTGACCTTCTGCATCACTTTGCTGAGTTGTCTTTATTTGTCACATACTGCACAGTGAAATTCCTTAGGGGTTGGGGTCAGAGCGCAGGGTCAGCCGCCCCTGAAGCAGGGTGGGTTGAGGGCCTTGCTCACGAGCCCAACAGTGGCAGCTTGGCAGTGCCGGGGCTTGAACCCTGATCTTAAAACCCATAGCCTTAACCACTCGAGCTACCACCGCCACTTCCTTTTCCTATCACTTCCTATTGCTACAGTTTTTTTTAAAAAGGTCTTGATTTATAAATTTAATAGAAATGTAATAGAATGAAAAAGTAAATGTGTCTCAGAAATAAATGACATTTGGTCTTACAGTAGAAAAGTCATGTTAAAATTACTAACCACAAGCTGGATCAAGGCATGATTAGTAGCATTCATACAGGATCCAAGAGGATAGTCACATTCCCCGTCACAATAATATGCTGAGTAACCTGGAGGAGCCAAAACCCAATCCTGAGAGGAAAAAGACGACAAAAAACCCGAAATTTAGAAGAAGCCACTTTAATAGGAACACCTGTACATTGTGCGCTTATCCGTTCAGCCAATCATGTGGACACAGCACAGTGCATCAAATATGCAGATACAGGAAGAGTGCTTTAGTTAATCTTCATAACAAACATCAGAATGGAGAAATGGGTTTGGTGCCATATTATGGTGAGTTTTATTTGCAGTAACTGGACAGTTAGAAGAATGAAAATGTGTATTTCCAATCTAAACTGTCTATTAATGCTGATTCCTGTGCCCACTGTAGCCTCAGATTCCTGTTCTTGCTGACATTTGATGCAAGGCTCAAGGTTTGATGCATCATGCTTTCCAAGATGCTTTTCTTTAAACCACATTTGTAAAGAGTGCTGATTTGAGTTGCCATGCCTTCATATTAGTGTAACTCTGTCCATTTTCACCTGACCTCTCTCATCAATGAGGCATTTCCAGCCAGCCATCTCATGCTCACTAGATGTTTTTTTGTTCTTCACACCATTCTGTGTAAATCCCAGAAGATTAAAAGTTTCTAAGATACTCAGGCAGCCTGTCTGCTTCTAACACTTATCCAACACTGCAGTCAAAGTCAGCGAGATCACAATTTCCTCCATTCCTCCATGATGTGTAGACCAGCTTCTACAGGAGTTTATATATTGTGCTGCTGCCACATGATTGGCTGATTTGATGCAGCAGTTGCATGAATGAGCAGGTGTTCAGATGTTCCTAAATCTCAAATTAAATAGAATGCAATGATAAAAATAAAAATAAAAATAAAATAAATAAATATAAAGATAAAAAAGAAATTAAATAATTTAAAAAATGTAAAAAAAAAAAATATAAATTTTCTGAGCATAGTGTCTTTACCTTCCAGCCCAAGTCACTGAAGCTGACATATAGCTCATGCTTCTTACAGGCCTGCCGTCCATTGCTCACAGGAGTTTGGTCTGAAATAAAAAAAGAAAAAAAGACGTAAATTTATGAGTAAATTGTAATGCCTCGGCACTGTTTAGCCATTGTTTAGCTGTAGGACAATGTTGTAGAACAATGTTGATGGTACTACAGTGTAAGAATCCATATCAATTTGGAAGATGTGCTTCTATTTTGAAAACAGAGCACACACCACTCTAATTCATTCCCATTATATTAAAAAATTATTTGATCTTTATGACAAAGGATGGTTTTTAATGATAAATTATAGAGAATAAAGAATAATGAAACTAAGCGATTCATATTTCTGACTGCAATCTCACCTACAGACATTTTGAAAATGAAATGAACTCAACAGTTATTAAATATGTGTCAGGTCTACACACTGTTCCTTAAACATATTCAGCTGCCCTTACCAAATAAACCTGGTCTGTTTGGGTGAGGCAGGTCATTTTTGTGTTTTTTCCTGCGCTGTGTGTTGTGTTTGAGAGCGCGAGGTGGGCGGCAGGGGGCCTGGCTGGCTCTGAAGAATGTCACCATGAAAGGCTGTTTGGAACGCGGCCCTCTGCGGCCCACCAAACCCACCCAGCTGGCAGATAATGAGCGGTCTGACAGAGGAAAAGAGCACAGTGAAGATATAAACAGATATCACTATTTTAAACTATCATTTAAGACAAATGCAACCATCTCAGAGACAATCTCACAACAAAAATAACACTTGAATATTTTTTCCCAATGGGATTGTGCCTAATGAGACGCTCACCATCCTCCATTTCCACATACAGTCGGATGCCCAGGTTGCTTCGTGGTTGCAGAAGCCAGTGGTTGCTGGCAGATGTTACATCGAAGGCCAGCCAGCCCTCCTGCCCCGCTGGAACTGACTGCATGTCCAACAAAACTAGCTCAGGTTCCCTAAAATCACCGGCAACTTCAGGTTACACACACTGCTTTTTTAACAGCAAACAGTAACTTTGATTGTCCCACTTCTTCCAAAAGAATTTAGCATCTGAAGGGTTGTTTTTTTTTTAGATTTCTTTTTGTCCCTCTGGAGAGGCTTTTTAAAGTTCTATGTAGAAACCAAAACAAAAGAGGTTTTCATTTTCATAAAAGTTCCACAATTCTTCAGTGTTATATAAAGATTCCAAGTATTTTAAGTATTTCTAAGTTTATAGTAGAACCCTTTTAGAGAGCAAAACCCTTTAAACATTCTCAGGATATGAACCATTAAGCATTAATGTAATTCTTGGTGTAATATATTCAGATTTCAATTATTTCCTTGAGGTTATTTAAGGAGTTTTAAGAAGCACGTTTAAAATTCTTCTCCATCCCTAAAATGTTTTCAGTTAGCCCCTGTTTAGGAACCTTTAAGGGTTTTTACGTAAATCCCTAAACCAAAAGCTTCCCCATTCACAAAAGGGAGAGTGGTCAATCCACCTGCTAGCATATTTTTGGGAGGTCTGAGGAAACTAGGGGTAAAAAACACTTGGATTGAGGAGAACATTCAAAACTCCACACAGTGAGAAACCTGAGCTCAGGATCAAACTGTGGACCCTGCAGAGACTTTACTCACTGCACTACTGTAGTGTATTAGATTTAAAACCCCCTGACCATCCAAATAACCCTGGATTACCCTTTTCTCTAAGCGTGGAACATTTCATTGCAAATTCTCAAGAATGCTATACAATACGAAAAAGACATGATTTGAAAGGAAGTTTCATTAACAATAAATCATAAATGTCTGAAAAAATATTGATCAGATACTGAGCTGTTTGATGAAACACATGCACTGTGAAAGATAAGAGCGTGACCTGTGTCTTTTTTCCCTCTGGATCTCGTAGACGGAGATATGCAGGGTACGGTTAGCTCTCTGACCCATAGTCAGGGTTTTATAGATGCGGAACTCTGCAGCAGTGACTGTCTCTCCTTGAGGAAGTGGTGTCAGATCAAAACGAAACTCCTTCCAGTAGGGCTGAGGGTGGAATAGATCTCGCTCATGCTCCACTGAAGGAAAGAAAGAGAGCAAGAGAGAAGAGTTACTGAGAGCTCGCCATATCTCGGCTGCCCATAACCCGATCTAGAGGATGATGGTGCAGAAAGAAAGACTGAGAGATGAAGCGAAGTGTGAAGGAGAGAGGATGAGGGAAAATGAGAGAGAGAGATTTCCATAAAGAGGAGAAGATCATGAGCTGGATAGACTGTATAGAAGAAAATTGACTAGGAAAAGACAGAGGTGTTGGAAGATTACGTATCCTTTATAAAGGAGTGTATGGGATGATGAGAGGATAAAGAGAGAACGAGATGAACATTTGTCCTTGTAGAGGCCTGTGGACCAGACTAACACCCATGGCTATGGCTGCACTATAGGGTAATTAGAGGCTCTGTGGGGCCGGCTGCTACTCAACACACAACCACTAATTACAGCCCTGTAGTGTATTTTTAGAGTAGTGCATAACATTATTTTCATTTTCCTCTCCCTCCTTCTCTTTCTGCCTAGCAATGGAGCCTGTAATTCTGCACAGCTGTGCGCGTTCTGCATCATCATATGCCTCCTGGCCTTCACTCGAACTGCATACAGGATCCCACTCACTGTTTCTACTTTGTGTATCTTCACATTCATCAGAATCCCTTTCAGTCCTTACAGGTTAATACAGAGATGAGTGCGAGTAGAGCAGCAAACGTGTTGTAGAACATACACTGCAGGTTAATAACAGCACTGTTGATTAGAACAAGAGAACACGGATATCCTCCCATGAAGAAGACACAGGAGAGAGATAAAGGGAGGAGTCCACTGAGAACAGCATGGCTAATTGCAATTTTGAGACAGATAAGCATCGTCTAGCTGACGAGACAGGAAGAGATACTGGAAAGATAATGTGCTTCTCTCAGTGAAATAAAACACCAAGCGTAGCTCTCACGATGATGTGTCAAATCTACCACAATATTACATTTTATTGCATTCGATTTATTTATCTTGGAAAACATAATGATGTTACACTAACGATGCAAGACAAATAAACAAAAGACAACCAAGATATTAAAAAAAATAACAACGGGTGTTGTAACATCATCTCACCCTCACATTCAGGTCAAGCCTGAAGTCCCTAAACTGTTGAATTAAAGTCTTTATTGGGTTAAGTGGAGATATTGCTGTAAGATATTGCAAGTAAAATTCAGTAAAAACATATCTGAATCCAAGTTAAAGTCTAAGTCCTCAGTTGTATTCAAGCCCAAGTAGGAAATTGTAACTTAAACAAATAAGCCAGCATTTTCAACCTAATCTCAATGCAGCACATTTGTAGTATTTGGCTGATTACCACAAAAAATTTCAACACAACAGATTTCTCTGTGCTGAGTGAAGAACAGAATGATGTAGGGGGAGATGTTGCTTTCCCTAACAACTGCCTTTAGGCTTCCATTATGAGTGAGTAAATTGTTTTCCATTCTATTTCCAGTACAGAGAAATGTGTTGAAATTATAGCCGGTGGTAATTATCCATACACTACCTTCTTAGAAAGCTCTTTGAATAGTTTGAATAGATTTAAGTCTCTGACTCAGACTACAGTTTCATAACACATAGCTGAGATGATTACTGTTTTAAAATCCTTCACGGTTTTAAGGGAAGCTTGTTTTAAGCAGGTGTGTGGAGCACTGGTACTGATTCCCTGGTCAGAGTGAAGCTGATGAGAGTTGAAGCTGAAGATCAAGAACAGCTTCAAGTCAAGAAGGTTTTATTGTCATTTAAACCGTATACAGCTGGTGCAGGACAAGGTAAAATGAAACAATGTTCCTCCAGGACCCTGGTTCTAGATAAAACACAGAACTACAAGACAGTACAGAAATAAATCGACTAGACAGTACTAGACAGAAAGGTGCAAGAGAATAATTTTGGCTGCTTAGTGTTCACGGAGTAAACTGAAGCATTTCATCTGTCACTCACCGAGGTTGACGAAGCTCATGACCGTGTCTGCCTCACTGACCACCGTGCCAAGTGGTGGTGTGTGTGTGCTTAAGGTGGGCAATGCAGCATGACTGACACTCTCAGGTATGAACCCCACACCTAGGCCTTCATCCCCCTCTGCTGACACAGCATGGTACAGGTCCAGCATGAAGAGTGGCGCAGATGATGGAGGACGCAGAGGCGGGTGTGGACGAGGCCGTCCTGGGAGACCCAGGATGGACAGGATCTCCTTTTGCATCTCTTTCTTCTCACGGCCACTTAGCTTGCGGAAGCTCGAGTGCATCGTCCCCTCCATTTGGCCACAGACACACACAAACATGCACAGAGAGAGAATGATGGTCAATATCGAGAGCCAATGTCCACCTGTGATTCTGTTCCCACAGCTGGCTGTCCTCCTTCTGCCATGATGTGGGGAAACATAACGGCCCAGGAGCTCCCATTTCCCTGCAACTACATTGTCCTGAATAACAGCCTGGTCATCCATCCGTGGTGATATTTATTTATTTGGTGGAATTATTTACCTCCTGTTAAAATTTAGAGTCTGGAAAATTCTTTGTTTTAGACAGCTTCAGCCCGCAATGCTGTTGAAATATTTCAGCGAGACAAGCT
The DNA here is from genome assembly GCF_019097595.1 of Hemibagrus wyckioides. Classification (NCBI taxonomy): domain Eukaryota; kingdom Metazoa; phylum Chordata; class Actinopteri; order Siluriformes; family Bagridae; genus Hemibagrus; species Hemibagrus wyckioides. Next base: position 10,178,197 of record NC_080733.1, on the reverse strand, counting down.
GTCCTTCAATTCATTCACCTGTCTTCAAGTGTAACAGTCCTCCTGTGAGTTTTTCAAGAGTGACCAAAGTTCCTTCCCTCCGTTAGCTTATCTTTTCTACCCTCTTGTCTGTGTATCCTTTCTCTCGACTGTTATCTCCAGAGCAAACCTGACTTCCTCTCCGTCTCATGTAATGTCTTCTGTTTACTTATGGAGCGTGACGGTGAAAACACACCACAGCAGGAGCAAAACGTAGTGGCAGCTTCAAGGAAACCAAACAGTTTCTTAAGACTTTCCACTACTTTGAAGTGCGACTTTAGGAGAGCCAGAATAAAGCTAAGTAAAGAGCAGGTGAGTAAAGACTGAGGCAAAATGGGAAGTTAATGTCTAAGGGCACAGCAAATAAATAAAGCAGCTGTAATGACGCACCAGAAAGTGTTCAAAGCGTCCACAATGAAACATAACACCTGCCCTTTCTACAGACGAGTTACAGCTTGATCCAATATGATCCAGTGAACTCCAAAGAAATAAATCAGATCCAAAGAAATCAGAAATGTTTGGTTGATGGATGAGTTCTCTCCAGCTTTCCTTTTCCGTTGGCTTGTAATCCACAGTAAAGACTGTCCATGCTTCCTGGAGTGTCCTTTTGCAGAAGACAAATTTACCTTTGCATTAAAAAACAAAACAAAAAACAATTTCCTTTCTCCAGAACTAGCCACACCTGCAGACACTGACTCTTAAAACAGAAGTAGAGCAATAACAGCCTCTGGCCTTTTACACTGACTGTATAATCTGAATATGAGACTTCCTTCTCTTCGCAAGATGTAGTGAGGGAGTGTCCCAAATGTCTGAATCCTCCTCCCTCTCTCAGCCACTACACTGCTTCCTCCACTGACTATATCATTTGTTTCATCTTTCACACACCCAAAATCTGTCCAGTCACGCAAGGATGCAAGGATATGACTTGGTGAAAGTTTTATCTTCATATTGAAACGTTTCCGAGAGTACATTTCCAATAATCTGTCCACAAATGAAATGAATAAATGATTTTCATTAGATTTAGTGCTTCTATCTGTTTAAAGCCAGTTTGACTTTCTAACAGGTTTCTACATAAAGCCTTAAATGGCTTCTTTATTGAGACAAACAAAGGGAATGAACTTGTAGCTAATTTAAGAGACTTGAAATCCACTGGCTTATTCAAAATAACTCAAAATGGAAAAAACATTAAACATGGTTCCTGGACATTTAACAATGCCTGCATACATTAGTATCAATATTGTATCATGGGCTTTTATTTTATGTGTAACCATGTTCTTTTAATGGTGTTTAGTTGTTTAGTCTTCTTCCTTTCCTAACTGATCTTTGTATCATATCATTTATGGCTAAATTGGCTAAATCTGACATATTTCCAATCATGAATATTGATTTTGATTATTCACTCACATTCATTAGCTGCATTATACTGGTCAGGGTGACAGAGGATCTGGAGCCTATCCTGGGAACACTGGGCTTGGAGTACATCCTGGAGCACCATCACAGGGCACCCTGCCCACACACAATCACACACTCATTCACACCTTGGGGGCAGTTTGTCTCAGCCAATCTATCTACTGGCACGTTTTTTTTCTGGGAAGTGGGTGGAAACCTACGCATACACAGGAGAACATGCACTGAAACTCATGTCCTAAATCATAAACCCTGTATTCAGAACTACCTCCTCTATTTTAGATCCATCTATTTCTTATCACAATTTTCCACCATATTTTCCCATCTCATTTGTCTTTTTTTTTTTTTTTACCTTATGTTAATTGGTTCTATTTTTATATATATTTTTATATTTTATACAACCCCTGGGAAAAAGTATGGAATCACATGTTCATTCAAATGTTTAATTGTGTAGAAAAAGAAACAATCACAGACATGCCACAAAACTATTTTCATTTAACATTCCAACCGTCTGGCTTTATGAAACACGTACAAAAATAAGAAAGAAAGAAAATTGTAGTCAATTGCAACTGTTTTTACAAATCAAACAGAGGAAAAAAATATGGAATCACTCAATTCTGAGGAAAATATTATGGAATCACCGAACAAAAACACCACTAGTACTTTATACTAGCACCACCTCTGGCTTTTATAACAGCTTAAATTCTCTGAGGCATGGATTTAACTATCGACAAACAGTATTCTTCATCAATCCGGCTCCAACTTTCTCTTATTGCAGTTGCCAGATCAGCTTTGCAGGTTGGAGCCTTGTTGTGGACCATTTTCTTTAATTTCCACCATAGATTTTCAATTGGATTGAGGTCCGGACTATTTGCAGGCCATGCCATTTCCGTCTTTCTTGAAGGAAAGTTTTCACAGCTTTTGCCCTATGGCACGATGCATTGTCATCCTGAAAAATGATGTCATCATCACCAAACATCCTTTCAACTGATGGAATTGTGTCCAAAATCTCAATATAAACTTGTGCATTTATTGAAGATGTAATGACTGTCATCTCTCCCATACCTTTACCTGACATACAGCCCCATATCATTAATAATTGTGGAAATTTGCATGTTTTCTTCAGGCAGTTGTCTTTATAAATTTCATGGGAACGGCACCAAACAAAAGTTCCAGCCTCATCACCCTGCCCAGTGCAGATTCATGATTCATCACTGAATATCACTCTCATCCAGTCATCCACAGTCCATGACTGCTTTTCTTTAACCTACTGAAACCTTGTTTTTTCTGTTTAGATGTTAATGATGGTTTTTGTTTGGCTTTTCTGTATGTAAATCCCATTTCTTTTAAGCGATTTCTTACAGTTCAGTTACAGACATTGACTCCACTTTCTGCCCATTTGTTCCTCATTTGTTTTGTTGTGCATTTTCTGTTTTCAAGGCATATTGCTTTAAGTTTTCTACCTTGACGCTTTGATGTCTTCCTCGGTCTACCAGTACGCTTCCCTTTTACAACCTTCCCATTTGATTTGTACTTGGTCCAGATTTTAGACACAGCTGACCGGGAACAACCAACATTTTTTTTTCCTCTGTTTGATTTGTAAAAACAGTTGCAATTGACTACAATTTTCTTTCTTTTTTATTTTTGTAAGTGTTTCATAAAGCCAGACGGTTGGAATGTTAAATAAAAAAATAGTTTTGTGGCATGGTCTGTGATTGTTTTTTTTTCTACACAATTAAACAATTGAATGAACGTCTTCCAAGAGTGGTGATTCCATACTTTTTGCCAGGGGTTGTAGAAAGCATTTCACTACGTAGTGCTGTGTATGATTGTGTATAAAAGTGACAAATAAAAGTTAAAAAGGATGGAAACCTGGAGCTGGGAGGCTGTAATATTACTTGCCATACCACTGTGCCATGCATATTGTCCCTGGATCCTTTAAGGGTGCTAAATGAAGATTTTAAGAGTGTGTGAATATGTGAGATTTATCACATATGCTGCATTGTTGTCTTTTCTTAGTTTTAAACAGAAACTTTGGAAAACTTTAAAAATTTACAGTCACGCTAAAACCCTGTACTTCCTTTAATGGTGTCTGTCTCATGCAGCAGTGTCTTTCCGCGCTGTGGTGGATGGTATGCCACAGGAACGGGGGACTTCTAAAGACGAAACTGAGGTGAAGTGCTACATGCTACAGGAGCTGCTATGGGTGCTGAGGACACCGTTTGAAGAGAAAGGATGTGAGTGGGTTTAAATATTTGTACATAACCCCAAACACACAGCTGCAGTGTGCATTGTGTGTGTGTGTGTATATGTGTGTGTGTGTGCGCAGAATGAAGCATCACCCCTCCCTAACCCCATCCGCTCCATCCAACCACCGAACCTATACACAGTCCAATCCAAACACACAGAGACACATGCCAAGGCCTTACACACACACCAAAAACAAAGGTTCTTTATGTTCTGTAGTGTGGAGCTCCTTTGAAACGTTTTAGTAACTGCATGGATATGATCTGCGTAAACCCATCCTGTTTGAAGCTTTAATTGGACGTCTTTATCTTTTTGGAAAGGTAATTACTCTCAGCTTATAATTATCATGAAACTTCCTCTGGTATGTAGAGGTCTGCGCACACACACACACACACACACAAAACCCTTACTATCCTTGTGAGAACCTTCTGTTGGCACCAACATCTAACCCTTTTAAATTCAGTAACCAAAAAAAACCATTATGGCTTTCTTTTAGTTTGGAAATTAAAGCATCTCATGCAAACCAGCCAAATGTTCCAAGGTCAAACTTGTCAGATATTCCTGTTATTGTGAACACACACACACAAACACACACACACGTCTTTAATAAACAAGAGCAAATGAGATTTACTGCAAGCATAATTTTAATACAAAAGAGAACAAAAAAAAAAGAATTTATAATTTTTACTTTTCACTTGTACACAATCGCACCCTGCTCTTTTATCTTTTCATCATACTGAGAGAGTTGCACAGACTCAAAAGGTGAATCCGTTTCATAGCCCTTACCCCCCTCCCCTCCCTTAGACACAATAAATAAATAAAAATTACCTTCCAATTTCACTTTCATTAGATATTCATATGCTTCAGCTTGTCAAAGACAAGGCTATGTGAACAGTCATGTCATGGGGCGTGTGGTCGAACCCCACAATCTGACTTTCTATACGAGCTTCCGGCTACAAAGTAGGAAGCCAATTTGGACATAATCTAGAGGCTGTAATCGCTGGCAAAAAGGCCACCATTGAAATCAGTCAGCTTCGTGGTCCATTATATCAGTAATGACCATTATCAGAAAAATCGTTAGAACAAAGGCAGAAAGACAAAAAGCACAAAAACGTTAGCAGATGTAATGTAATACTAGAGTTCCCCAGAATGTGAAATTATACTGTAATGAAAAATAAATACACATCGTTTTTTTTTACACTAGAAAAGAAACAAGCAAAACAAAAATACATTAGGATTATAAATTAACCATGAAACATTCACAATTTCTTGAAGGGTTTCTCATAATGTGAAGCAACTAAAAGATCTCTGTAACATGATATGTGTAACTAATCATGGTTAAAACACACAGGTGAGTATGCCTGATATATTAGCGTCAGGCTTAAAAGGAAAGAAAATGTCAGTGCATGTGTGAAATTGCTGTAAGAGTCACTTAAGTGCTCCCAGGATTTAGGACTTTCTTCGTTTGCTGAATGTAGAAAGAAACACATGGACATCAGGTGGACGTCGGATGCCGTCAGTGAGCGTTAGTGGACCCTTTGTCGGGACAAGTGAAGCTGCGGTCACATGACCAAGCTTCTGACTCACTGTCAAGGATGAGATGATGAATCGTTCACCGCTTCCTTGAATTGTTGTTCGGTTTTTGTCCACTAGGAAAGAAACTAGCACACAAACCACACACACCACATGGTCTAGGTGCAGAATACTTTGTGAGGTTCTCGAGTCATTTCAGAATAAAATTTGCTAACAACAAGTAGCTTTGCATACAGTGGAGAAAAGGTCAGAATCACTACCACTGTTCTTTTCACAGAAATCCTAAAGAAATGTGTGCCTATGAGAGTCCGTATAGGAATCGTGGCTGTACCATCTCCCAGTCTCAGCGCTAAAGAGTGGCTTGCCATTGCATATTGACGGGGCTGAGATAAAAATCCCAAGGTCCAGCGGTTAGTGCCACTCCATGTGTCCATGTGCGTACGTGTTGGGTGCTTTCCAGCTCAGTCACATGTTCAAGAAACTATGAAGTCAGACAAATTGTAACACAAATAAGGCAGCACTGTTATATTTGTTTTAGGGGACAGTTCTGGGTTCAGCAGTGTCCAGATGTTTTTTTTTTTTTAGAACAGCTGGAATAGTTAGAGATGTCTATTCTCATCAATCCCACATGTCAGTGCTGGTGGCCGGGTAGCTCGAGTGGCATGCAGTATGAATGCTGTCCCCTGTCTCCACCTGTTTATGGTGAAAACCCGCTACTTCTTAGTCGTTGGTGTTTTAGGACTGGGGGTTTTCTTGGAGATGGTAGGGATTTTCGAGGGTTTGCTGCCTGGGCGGCGCGGTGTGTCTGATGTGTCAGAGCAGGCTGAGCGAGTCTCCATCAGCTCAGAAGCATCTGAGGCGTCGCTGCCCCTGCGGCTGCTGGCTCTGCTCCCTGCACGGCTGCCTGCACGGCTAGCGGGTCCGCTGGTTGAGGACGGAGTGCGCTTATTGTCTGAGGAGGAAGAAACAACAATGATCAGCAGCGAGAAATTTTAAGGAAGCCTCACAAAATAGTTATAAATGAATAAAGAACGTAAAAACAATATGCTGTACGAGGCTGGTTTCACAAGGACATTTTGGTTTGTTGAAATGGAATAAAATGTAGCTCTGTTTACGTTTTCAGTAACCATCCATTAAAACATCCTGGATGTAATACCAGGGCACCATTCACACACCCAAACACACAAAATAAATGCGCCATCATTTGTAGGAAGTTTCTCACAGTTAAAGATTTTGGAAGACTCTTATCTTACCATGCAGTAGCCAGTAGAGGACAGTCTGAGACGGGGGTTTAGTCATTTACTAAAAAACTAACTGGAGTTGTACAGAGTCAGCTGACTGAGAGCCTCAGTTCATTGCACCGTCAGTGTGTAGACAGGATTACACACATTCTAATTTAATAATCCAGATTACAAAACTGCCAATAATAACGGCACAATCAAGCTGTGAGGAAATGATAAAAAAATATCCTATAGGACTTTATTCTGGACACATGCTCCAATTTAATTATGAACATTGTCTAATAGACTGGATTTAAGAATTATCCTTAGACTCAGGGTCTGTTTTCTATTTTAATTCTGTACTATTTATTCACTGAGGTAATCTGAGAGAAAAATAATAATTGTCTGGAGAATAAAGTTTATTTTATTTTGGGATGTTTGGATACTTGAACAGCACACTGTGTTCATGTTTAACTCTCAGAACAAATACAGAGTAAAAATGACTGATCCTACAAGACACCCACAATAAATCAACAATGCACAGTAATGTTTTATAGACAGATGACAAAACCTCCTTGTGAAAGCATGTATGCAAAAGATATTCTGTTTTATTAGACTGGATAGCTCTGTATTTAAATCATTTCCAGAAATCTGCACACAGTGGGGTTAGAAACCCTTAAAGCTGTGAGAGGTTCCCCACCAGAGCGTGCAGGTTTAGCAGCAGATGTGGTTCCACCATTTTCACCAGTCAGAGATCCACGGCTGGAATGGAAAGGTGGCCTTTTAAGCTTGGTTGTGGATCCTCCCTGCAATTGGAGAAATAGAGAAATGAACCTGATGTAACGCAGTTTATTAGGTCTAATCCTTCAAGGATTCATATTTAAGCACAATCCTGAATGAAGTACACACTTTGCACAGATTAATGCTTCAATAAAAACATGCTGACTGCAGACTGAACTTTCTCCTGTTGTGCATGCAAATGCTTTAAATGCTGCAAATTACACATAACTTATTTTCTAATTCAGTATTTAAAATCACACACATTGGATTTAACTTGACGGAAGGTTTTTGCTAAAATAACTAAATGACTTGCTGCTGGTTATTGGTGTGTTTTCAGACACATTTTCTCTTCAAGCTCTTTCTGTTAGTGTGTTAGGGCTCTTGGGGGAGGGGAGGCAGTGTGTTACCTCATGCCCAGGGGTGTGGCCGTGCTCTGGGCAGGACTGGCACTTGGTTGGAGTTGGAGTTTTACTGTGTGCCAGCCAGGGCTTGGCATAGCCCCGCGATTGAGATTGGGAGGACTGGGAAATGAGCAGGCAGGGAGTAGAATTATGAGGAGGAGTAGAAGAAGGAAGAAAGTTTGAAAAAAGCATTGGGAGAGAAGGAGGGGAGACGGGAGGGGAGAGATGGGGAAGCGAGCGAGTTCCACGGCACAGCGTAGTGCGGTGTATTGGGCAGATGGTGATGAAAACAAACACAGGGTGAAATTGTGGAGGAGGGGAAAATTTTAAAGCAAGGAAGGGAAGGAGGATAAAAAGACAAGAGACAAAACCCCAGAGATGACCAAGTGATTTTGACATGCAGAAACAACAATAAACACAATAACCCAACATGAACCAGTGAAAATGGGAACATAAGTAACAACAGTGATAAACACGTGATAAAGCACAGGAAAGACAAGAACCTTTGTAATGGAGGATGACATTAAAACAGACTATGGACATATAGCAGGGCTATCTAATTTTATCAGCAAGGTTTTCATTCCAACCAATCAGGAGTCACACATGATCTATTACCCTTCAGTCGACCAATCCGATTGGCTGGAATGTAAACCTACATCAGCATTTTGCGGAGAAGACTGATGACTTGACTGATGTACAGGGTTATTACATCTTGTTAACTATTTTCAGTATTGAGAATGAATGTATATGAACATGAATAACAAAAAGAGACAGAAAACTAACTAGTGATTTAAGCAGTGATCTAATAGAAGAAGACCAGGGTTTGAGGACCTATGTGACTATGTTTGTGTGCAGAAGTGAAGCTTACCCTTGAGGAGGCAGTGGGTGTGGCAGGGGCGGAGGGCACAGAGGCACAGCTCTGCGCACTCTGCGAGGCTGAGGAGGAGGAGCGTGTTGGTGAGGCTGTGCGTGATGAAGGCTTGGAGCGTCGGCCACGGGAGCGGAAGGCTGCCATACCTTGCGAGGCTCCTTCGGGAAGAATGAACTTCTCCCGCAACTCCAGGTTGGTACGTCCGCGTGCTGCATTGAGACGGAGGGACAGGAAGGGACACAAAAAGCAAAAGTGTCAACGAGTTGGACTCAAACATGACCGTTTGGCAGTGAGCAGCATGAGAGGAAAATCACTGCTCCGGGTCGACGGACGCACCAGTAAATCCTCATTAATAGTAAGTGGCAGACAGTGCACGAGTTTAATAAGGGACATGAGCAGTAGAGCAAGCATCCTCGCTCTGAGGGTTGCGCTCAGTCAGTGCCAGATACAGATGCCACTCCAAAAGCATAGCCTTTAATCTTGAAGAATCCACCACTGTGCACTTTGGAGTGCTCAGTACTAGTAGTGGGCTTTGATACAAAACCAAGAGGCGTGGCTGGTTACGGTTCAGGCACACAAAAAACACTAGATACCGACACAAACCTCTGGTCCAGAGAGACAGGGAAAAGCATTCTACAAAAAACAGATACCAAACGTTGCAGGCCTAGCACACAACACACAGCCCAGAGCAGCCAACCACAGACAGAGGCAGGCAGAGAGACTGGAGAGAGGAGAGAGAGAGAAAATGAGAGGAAAAGGGCAGAGGGGGAGAGGGCTGTGCGCAATAGCAGCGGTGCACTACAGACGTGGTCACTAGCTGTCCTAAAGACTGCAACATAACCCCATTTTCCATGGTCTCAAGCAACAGCAAGGCAGCTGTTAATTGGCGACACACCATATAATTTCTTCTCCATAAGCCAGGTATAGTCTGTAATTCGTTCCCCATGAGCAAACCCTTTTAAGAGCTGCTTGGAGCAATATTAGAAACCCAGTCTGGCCACACCCAGTTCTTGCTTTTTTGATTTTGCGATGCTCATCAGGGACACGCAGAAAAAAGCGCAAAGACCAGGCCCGGCCGAATGAGAATGAGAAGCATGACGCTAGCTGGCATGAGACTGAGACGTCCCCACACGCACCCTCACCCCGAAACACCGACACTCACATACATACAAAGACGGAGCAGTGAGGAGATGGATCTGAAGTTGGTCAATGGAATTAGAGTTTGAGTATTGACAGGGTGGAGGGATGTTATCAGACTGAGTGAGTGAGAGAGGAGGAGAGAGGAGGAGTGAGGTACCTCTGCAGCAGAAATAGCCAGGAGTGACTGCCACTGAGAGACATAAGAGACAACATGAAGTAAACCCAAACACACTTTTAACTCCAGTCACACAGCTTGGAAGAAAGATTTCATACTCTCTCTCACACGTACACAGACATACTATAGATAAATATGGCCATAAAGTCTATGTGCTCAGTTTACACCATCATCATGTCATTTAAATGAGGACTCTGGAACATGTGGTCCAGCCCTTGATGCTGTAAAACGCATAGCCACAATATGAACACACAGCCGGGAGAGGAGAGTTAGTTTTGTGCTACAGTCAGCCAACACAGCACAGCACACAAGAACCAAAGATGATCTGAGTAAAAACAAGAGAGAGACAAAAAAAACAAAAAAAACAAGAGGAAGTGAGAGAAAGAGAGAGAAGGACCCAACCTATACGAGATGATATGGAGCAGCTGGAGTCGGAGCGAAGGATTTTAAGTCCTGGATGTTGCACTGGGGAGAGAGAGATAGAGAGAGATAGAGGGTGGGGAAGGGGGAAAGGGAAGGAGAGACCCAAGGAACATGCATCATGCACCATGATTCAAAAAGTATGTGTGAGAGAGAGAGAGAGAGAGAGAGAGAGAGAGAGAGAGAATGGAGCCAATTATATAATCATGCATGTAAAAAAAAAAAAAGACAGATGATCAGAGGTCTGAATGGTCCAAAGAAATGAAGAGATATTTCAGATACTCCCACAGCAGAAAAAAAGGACTGATGGGTGATGGATGAAGTGATGACATAACTGACAGATTTCCCAGTGCCTTGGTAAAATATGAAGTTTTAAATTTTGTAGTGTTACAACCTGGAAGTGAAATCAACTGGAATTATATGCCAGGACACTACACAAAATGGTTGTGGTAGCATCCTACTGTGCTTTTCATCAGCTGGGACTAAGAAAGATGGGTAGAGCCAAATGCAGATTCACCTTCCAACGAGACAACAATGCTACATATTATCAGTGGTTCAAAAATGCTCCTAATATGCAAGAAAAATCTAAGGCAAAAGTGGAAAAATTATATCTATCCACTATTACAATTTTGCCAAGAAGAATGGGGAAAAGATTCAGGCTCAAGATGTTAATAAGATATTAATAAAGACATATCCCAGAACATCAGCAGCGGTAACTGCAGCCAAAGATGGTCCACTGTGGGGTGAAAACTTAAGCAACCACCAAATCAGTTTTTTTTGTTGTTTAATAAATCTTTTTATTACAATGGAAAAAATAACATTTGTACCACCAAATGTTACCCATATTGTATAAATCCCAATTTGTGTCCATTTCAATTTCAGGTTGTAACACTAGAGAAAAAGTTCAAGGGGCAGGGCATGATTACTTATTCAAGGCACTGTACATCATAAAGAGAGAACAGGATAGCTAGTGTGTCTAGTCATTGTGTCTCAGGGATTCAGATCCAATGCAGCTGTCTGGAACACGTCTTACCCGGACAAATACATCGGCCTCCTTATACACAGCTGCTCCTGGTGTTTGTGTGGGTGTGTATGAGTGTGTGCTTGTGTAAATAAGCCTTACCTCTGCAAGGGTCGTTCTTGACCAGGAACTCGTCCAGCGCCATCCAGCCGCCTCCCACCCGTACCATGACTGTGCTGCGCAGGATTCGTACCAGACGCAGCTGCTGAGAGTCTCCAAACTGAGGGAGAGAGAGATAAAGTGCAGAAAGAAAAATGCAGTAAAAGACAAAAGAAGAGCATTAGAATCATTTGACAAATGAAGAGATATATATATATATATATATATATATATATATATATATATATATATATATATATAACCGAAAGCACCGGAAAATATTAAATAAATTACATTATCATGCAAAAAACATGCATTTTAGATTCTATATGATTCAGGATCAAGCTCAGCCCAATGTCCCATAGATCTCCAAAAGGTCTACAATGTTTACCATAGTATTTTATCATTTTAATCGCTATAATCGGATTTAGATTCGATTTAGATAAATTTTCATATATTATTGACTTACTAATAATTGTCTAATTAGATTCCTAGAAGTATTTATATTTGCTCTTTGCTTTTTTTGTTTTGTTTTTAAAAGTAATAAGTCTGTTGAAATGCAATGTGAGTTTGAGTGGTAACTAGCTGACAGGAAAATGGACAGATTCAACTGTGCCCTCTGCTCTGAAAGCGACTATGTGGGCACAAGCTCTGTCATAGCAAGAAAAAATGTTTAGGGAACAAAAACACAGAGAAACACACTGTTTTAATTTTCCTGCCTAACATAGAAACCCCACCACCAAATAAATCACAATGACTTATAAAGGTACAGTGGTGCCTTCATTACCATCATGATGTATAGAATCCAGATACATTAGAATTATTTTATTTAGCTCTCCAATCCTAACAAATACTATAACAAAATAAATACTATGGTAAAAATATTTTTTTATCTAAGTCATTAAATCTCGAGAAAATGACCTTGGACAGATTGTTCCTCCACCAAAGAAATTAGAGGACATTTCAAACAACAAATCAAACCACAAAATCTTTTTAGAATCATTAAAATAACATTTTTAACATTCACCTTAGAGAAATGTAACACACTGACAGGGCCCGTGATATCTGCTTTGGAGTTGGAAGTGGACACATTCCCAGCATATTTGGGTAATGGCTATGTAACCATGCAAACCAGACAGGAAATGCCCAGTAACTGTGGCTCAGAGAGGTTCAAACAAATATCTGTACTATATCCAATAGCACGTAGTGTGAATTAACTCTCTGTGCCGTCTTTAACTTAAAGGTTGCCTGGTCATTCGAATTTAAGGTTACAATCCCTAACCAAATCTGAAACAGATTTCAGAGGCCATATCACAAACACGCCAGTCACTTTACCTGGTTCCCAAGGAAGAACTACAAAAAATCCAGCAGACATGGAGAAGGAAGAAAACAAGGAAAAGAAAGAAGACAGAATATGAAATAACATGTATACAAACACAAATGTTGAAAATAATTAATTAAACTAGCCTTAATTACTGTTCTATGTTAAAACAAATCTAACTCAAGTCATTACTAACATTACTGTAACTAGGGATGGATGAAGATAAAAAAAAAAAAAAATGTTTCCCTTAATGCTGGTAAATGGATTAGAGTGCTTGTGAATGGCAGAATGGTGAAGTGAAGTACAGGAGAGAGATGAGATGAAAGCAACAGATAGACACAAACAGAGACACACAGCTCAGTCTGTAAGTGTGATGGACCCAAAGCATGTGAGGTCTTGCTGTAAGTATCATTACCCGGCGGATAATGATGCAGGGAGAAAACATGAAAACAATGCAGCTCCTTCATTCACTGGAAATACGGGATGGACATTAGTTTGGTTGTGAGAAGCACACACTGCATACACTGTTGTGTAGTGATGCAATGGTTGTACAGTGAGGTAGTTCAGTCTCTGAGCAGACTCACATATACAGCAAATGCACCTTTAATCCGAAATGGCAAAAGAGCAGATGGTTGTGATGGTTAGAACCATAAAGGTGTGAGAGAGCGGCATGATGTTTAGTAAACAACTTTATTAATATACATTAGTGCACCTGTAATAAGCTTAGGTTATTTCTAGTAATTAAAAACACAATGTTTTGCTAACTCGTAACTCACCCTGTACTTGTTCTCCCCAATCTGCTCAACCTGGAACCTCTTAGCACACTTGCACTGGGCTACTTGTCTGGTGACCTACATGGAGAAAATATGAGCCTTATAAATAGTTCCAAAGGGAAGATGGGAATGGTAGGGGAAATCAAATGATAAGCATGATATTTAACCTCGTCTTCAATCTTGTCTGCGTCTGTAGTGGGTCTGTAAGCATCCTTATTAGGGTGCAGAGCCGCCACAAACTCATAGTAATCAATGTAACCGTCACCATCACGGTCAAAGATATCAGCCACAGCGGTCATCTCCAGCTTGCTGGTGGGGAATTCTGTAAAGATAGAAATACATAGAATTACATTAATGCACAACTCTAAAACAGAAACTCAGGCAACAGTTGTTAACTTTTCAGATATTACAGTAATATGTGTTGATGTGGTCTAATATTAGTGGATAGTTGCTGCTGATTTTTTTTTAACCATCGTTTCCCAAAAATATTTAAAGACTTTTCAGTTAGAATAGATATCGTATTAAAATAACACTATACCAAGACTCATAACTTATATCATTTTACTATTTTTTTTTTTTTCATATCAATGGTTATTTTCATGAAAAGGTACCAAGAAATATGGATTTGACTAATTACTTGAGCAAGAAAAAAGGCATCACTTGTTATGCATCTGTATGTATTTATATTAATATATACAGTATATACATACTTGAAGCCAGGATGCCGTCGATAAATTCCTGCCGAGTGATTTTGCCATCTTGGTCCTTGTCGATGCGTCTGAAAAAGTCCATGACGCGAGACTTCTTATGATTCATCCAGCGCATGTACTTCTTCCTCCACACATCAAAGTCAAAGTTGGCAAATTCTTTCAGCTGGAACATTAAGAGACACAAACCAAAAAGTCAGTTGATATTGAGTTGAGGGAAAAAAAACACTTCTACAATTTTAATCTGTTCAGCTATTTAAAAGATGTTGAGTTGCACTATACATCCTCTGTGTGTTACATTTACAATACATTAACCAAACGCTGTACCTCTTCTAGCCTGTCGAGGGCATCATGGAGCTTGCGCTGGCGATCCAGGGCTAATAGCCAAACCTGTTGCCATCGTGAGCAGAGCTGGTTAAGACGAGGGTTTCCTCCTGTTACCTGCATGGCAGGCTGCTGCTGCTGTTGCTGCTTACCTGAGGACGACAAAGCAAACATATCTAGTAAAAATCTGTATTCACATTAACCATAACTACATTACAGTTATATTCAACAACACTGCAAGTACATTGTGCTCTGTTCACGCATGTGGATGTATACAGTGTAGAAGCGTAAGAAAAGACACTTACGGACACCCCGTCTCTCAGCAAGGCTGCTAGAAGTTTCTGATGGTTTTCTCTTGTAGGTTTTCGTCACTTTATCTACGTCCGGCTGTTTACGAGTCATCTCCTCCATGAAGACCTGACGGAGGTGTACAGTTACAATTTAAAGGTTTATTCATGGCAAACGCAAGAATATCTATCTAGCCATCCATCCATCCATCCATGATTATCATCATTATACAACACTACTAACTATATTTTTTACAAAATCCTGGCAGTTCATAGTCCATTGTAGCCCCACCCACCTGGTGTTCTGTGATCAGTGTTTTAAGCTGAGTGATGTCCTGGGGGAGGGGCTCGGTGTCACGTTGCACTAATGTAGTCTCCGCCCACTGCAGCCATGATAACAGCTCTTCTAACAGTGCTGCATTGTTGAGTAGTTCCGTCAGTGCTGCCTCCAGCCGCTGCTCATGCTGCTTCGCCCAGGTTAAAACCTGGAGAATACATAAAAGCTTTCGGTTAGGTATATTTCTGATAACAGCAATGAGTTAGACTTTGGAGGTGGGATTTAGATGATGGATGGAGAAATGAAGAGAGAGAGAGAGAGAGAGAGAGGGAGAGAAAGAGAATGGTGGCAAATATATAATCATGCATGTAACAAGTGAAGTACAAGTGAAAATAATTACTATGGACAAAACAGGGCATCATGCATCCCTTGTATTTGACACACTGCACTCAAGATTCAATCAAATCCAACTGTGACCTTTTATCGCTGACATTTTAAAGCACAATCACTGAAATAAACTGCTGTGTTTGACATGGCAGGAAGGAATTAAGGAGTAATTCTCACCTATGTGTAGCAAGACATTTAGCATAATTATAAATATTGTCCAAGACGATGGCACAAAAAATTCTTCATGTCAGCTCTAAGACAGGGTTACCAGACAGCAATGATAATTGGGGTGAATAAGGATGCACTGTTACAAAACTGAGGCCAAATAAACTTCCCGCTAATCTGCAGTGATGATGCTGGTGCAGCTCTTTAACCTCAATGTAAAGATCAAAATCCTTAAGCAGTTAAGAATCAAAGATGCACTACCTCCTCAAAGCGGGCCCTGATGATGGTGATCCAGTGTTTGATGGTGGTGATACAGTCGGGATGGCACACTGCCAGTATGGCCTCTCCCATGCCAGCTGCTTTGTTCACATCCACTCTCTTCTCTTCCACGGTCTGCATGAAGTCACGATGTGTGTGTAACAAGGCCTGCAAAGTCTCCACCTCTTCTGGCAGGATGCCTCGGAAACGCAGGGTTTGCTCTGCCTCAGAGAGCCACTCCAATAACATCTGCACTGCTGTGCGGAACTCCTCAGCCTGTGAGGGGACGTGATAAAGGGAGGAGGTAAAAGGAAATGATAAACAGCTGTGTTCTAGGTGTATTTTCATTTGGTTTACTATTACAGCACCTGCATTTACAATAGTACAATCTGTTTTTTTTTCACCTGTTTGAGAGCCTGCTGGAGACGGGTCTGTTTGGACACAGAGAGTGCGCAGACTGTCTCCCAGCGGTTGCTGAGCTCCTGCAGCTGAACTTTGACCCAGGCAGTATCATCTCTTCCTGTCTCCATGAGCTCCCGAGCAGAACGTTTTAGTGCCTGAATGCTACTGGTCCTTTTCCCCAGCTCCTTTTGGAAGGCCTAAAACAGCAGAAACAGTCTCAGCTTTAGCCTAACTATAAACTCCCTGATACCTCCCCATCTAATATTTCACTTAATATTGACGTTTATCTGCATGTCCCTGGTACCTTATGGGAATCCATGAGATTAGAGACGAGGTCCAGGTCTCCATGGACAGGCTGGTCTTCAGCCAACTGTGGCTCTATGCGGTATAACCAGTCCACAAGAGCCTGCAGGGCCTCTGCAAACTGACCCGAGAACAGTAGAGCCTCCTCCAACTTATGCTGCCTGAGAATGCGAGAGACAGTACAAACCTCTTTTATATCTTCTCGTTTTACTTTCATATCCATCACCACTGAGTATTCAAATGATTCTATAGTATTGTGGGCTTTTTACCTTTCAACACTCTTCCCACACACAGTGTCCCACTTGTCTCTGACCTCCCCAAGGAGGTTGTCTAGTTTCTGTGTGTCAGCTGGCAGTGTGGCTTTGTCTCTCATGGCCTTCCCAGAGCGAACAGTGGTGTCATATACTGGCTGCTTAGAACCAAGAGCCTTCTGAAACTCCTACAGTGAGTGAATGACAGGGAAAAGGTCATGATATTGACATGTGTCAGAATAAATAAATAACAGAAACACCTACATAACTAAATATAACTAATTAATTGAAAATAGAAAAATGCGAAACACTGAATTTTTTTTTGCCCCAGCAGGTGGCAGTAATCAACAAAACATCAGTTATAGCATTTTTCACACAGGTCTAACTCTGTTTTGACACTTAATACATAGTCCTATCCACAGTCCACAGAAATTTAATGTTCATAAGTTCTACCTTATGTTTAGTGAGCTGCACTTTGATTTTATCTGGTTCATTAGAGATTTCCAGCTCAGAGTCCAGTCTTTTCTCAGCCTCCTCCAGCCAGTCTGTCAGCTTCCTCCAGGCCTCATGGAACTAAACACAAAATACACATAATCAATAAACTGTTCGCCTAGGTGATGATAAAAAAGAATGAAGGACAGGTTTACCTGTTTGGCTCTCTTGCGCGCCTCGTCCAGGTGCCGTCCCCTGTCCAGAGACCTCTGCACCAGCTTGTCCCAGCGAGCTTGGACACTCAACAGGAGGTTCTTGATGAGCACCACATCCTGTTTGAGGCTGGCAAAGCGCAGCTGAGATCCTGCCTTCTCCAGAGCCAGCACCTGCTCCCTGTGTGTGTTCACCTCATTTACAAACACCTGAGGAACACACAGCAGCAGGCCAATAGTCAGGGTTGTGTCAACATCTACAGATCTTAGGCAGTTGATTAAGACTATTAGATGTGTGTGGAGGACTAGGCAAATCCTTCAACATGGTGAAATTTTTACATATTGTACTGCAAATATTTTAGATTGACTGGGTTAAAGTTTATGAGTACCATCAATCTAAAAACCTTAGCTCCACCATTAGTTTCACCACCATGTTTTTAAAAATGCTTCATACTCAGATTATAAGATTAAGAATAAGATTATAATAAATCAAACTCATGTTCATTTTGTCTAAACATTTTTACGTTTACGATAATGACTCAAGGTTTGTTATGGGCAAAACATTCAATTTTGACCAAAAAACTGATTTTTGCCCTTGTTTTGGCCAGTCACAGCAACATCCAACAGACCACCACACATATATTCTAAGCAATTAAAGATTTCAGGAGAGACACAGCACTGTTACACCACTAAACAGATCAGTTATAACAGCCAAGCACCTTGTGCTCATCTATCTGGAAGAGGACAGTGTCAAGGATGAGGCTAGGTGGCTGGGCCATGTTCAGAGTCTGCTCGGCCTGTGTCAGCCAGTTGATGGTGTCCTGCAGTGACGATTGGAATCCTGTCGCCAGTGATACTGCCTCCTCCAGTTTAGCCTGATGACAAACCAATGAAAAAGCTTTGAGAACCAGATGGCTACACAATGGCTAATTAAAAGTTGATTAAAATGACACTGGGCTATAGTATTTACAAGGCGTGTTATCATACCCTCCTGTCGTCCATCTTGGCATTCAGACTAGCCCACTTGTTTTGGAGCAGGGCCAGGTTCTGCTGGGTTTGGGTGGTTCCAGGGCTGGTTTCTTCACCCCCTCTGGCCAACAGCATGGACTCTCCCTGATCTAGCAATCGGTGGTACTGTTCACCACGCTGTGTCAACTGGGCCTGAAGCTCCTGCAACACACAGAGTTGTGTATAGAGTGAGCATCACACTGAGCATGTTGATTGAAAGCGATATGAAGTTTATAATTCTTTTGAAAACTGAGCTCAGATTACTAATGTGCATACACAAAGTTTTTTTTAGAAGTATTTGTATGTTGCTGTGTACCTTAATGTCAATAATGTTTATGCATAAATAGCTCTAACATAAAAAAATATCATTAGAAATACTGGATTTATCCTACATAAAAAATGGTGTTGACTGTTTTCCTTTTATAGACCACGATACTTTAACCTAACAGTATATAAAGCATACGGAGATAAGCGTGGCGTTCTCTATACAGGTCTGTAGTGGAGTGTTTACCATGTGCTGTTGCAGCTGCTCCCTGGCCGTCTCTGGAAGGCCACCTGTGGGTTTGGCTGCTGATAGCTGACTCTCTGTGCGTCTCAGCCACTGCAGGAACTCCTCCAGCTCACCATGGAAACCCTCCGCCTGAAAAGAGCATAGTCAACTGATCAACAACGCTATCATTAATATTAAAGAGACTGTCTTTCCTCGCTGCTAAGTACCCTTTCAAAGTCCAATGTACCCTTAATCCTTTGCAATTCTCACCACAAACACTACACAGTTTGCTCAAGGACAGGCAGTAATGTGTTCAGTAATGCTGTAGTAGAGCACCTGCTGCAGCGCCGTTTCTAGTAGTTTCTGTCTCTCATCTGTCTTCAGCAGTAAGCTGTCCCAGCTGCGGTTCAGCTCATCCAGCTGGTCTCTCAGGTGGCTAGCCTCATCTCCAGGACTGGACTCCAGCAGCTCTGAGCCTGCACTGTTCACCGTCTCCACTGTGGCTCGATGGGACAGGACGTCGTTGCGCAACACCTGGGAAGCACAGACAAATAGGAATGAACACTTAATGAAGAAAAGACAACACACAGTGAGGAGTAGGAAAATTATTACACAGCTATTTTCACACCAGGCGTGTTTTCTTCAGCGGTGTTAATTATAAAAAATAATTACAAAAAGCTCTCAGCTCAAAGAGAACAAACAAGATGAAGGGATCAGATGGAAAAAATCAGTGTTACAGGCACTGACTAATCAGAGTATATATATAAAGAGTAAAAAGGCAAACATTAAATTAGGACATTTCTATGAAAAAGAAACTATTAAAGCATATGCACCATTAGATAATAACATTTACTATACTGACTGTTTAAAACAGCTTTTTATTAAGGCATTCCTTATACATACATGTTTTTTGGATGGGGAAAAAGGCTTTTTCATTTCAATATCATTGAATTTTTTAATTCATAAATGAAATGAGAGCATGATGTGTGATTTTTCAGCTTCATCGTGTACTTACATGGTGTTTGGCCAGCTCAATCTCGATGGCTTTGGGGTCAGAGCTGACTGGTCTCTGGGTGTCCAGGGTGGCATGTGTGTGGCTTAGCCAGGACTGCAGCTCAGAGAGAGCGTGCTGAAACTGACCCAGGGCTAGAAGAGCTCCTTCCAGCTTGTGCTGAGAGAGCAAAAGGAAAAAAGACAAAGGAAAAACAGTATTAGTGATCATCAATATCACTGATGATTATCTTACACAAGAGAGCTGGTTGAGGCATGCTAACCTGTCTGAGAGTGATCTTGTCTCCCAGATTGTCCCACAGGTGCCTGAGCTCAGTGAGAGGTTCCTGGATCATGTCTCTGTCTGCTTGGTCAGAAACCTTTTTGAGCAGTAGCTCCCCCTGGTGGCACAGTTTCTCCATGTCTATCTGCTGCTGGTAAACCTCAACCTTGAATTGCTGTTGGAAAAGAAAATGATTTGGTTTAATCTGCAGATTCACTTTTTAAAAAAAATAAGTAATCTAGAACACATCTGAACCTTGAGCTCCTCTATCTGTTGTTTGACGGTGCTGAGGTCAGTTCCTACGGTTTGCATGTCGCACAGTTTGATGACAGCGTTGTCTAGGTAGTCGAACATACCCTAGACAGCAGAAATCCTCATTAGCATGCTTATGCATTCTTTACATCAGTGTTGCATCAGTTAGCGGTTCAGTATCAGTGCCAGTGCCACCCACCTGCAGAGCGTCCTGATACTGCACTGAGGCTGTCATAGCCTCCTCCAGCTTCTCCATCCTCTCTCTCCATGTGCGGTTCAAGCCTTCCCAGGCAGCGTTCATCTAGAGGAAAGGTAAAAGGTCTAATTTTAAGTAAAAGGAAAACATTTGGTTTTGGATGCATTGCCAGTGGGATTCTGGGATAATGTTTCTGCTCTTACCTCATCTATGGTCTTCTTGACCTCTGGTTTCTCAGTTTCTCCACAAGCAAAGATGAGGTCAGCTCCCAGTGTGCGAACAATCTCCAGCTCCTCCCTCAGGCCGTCTGTCTCTGCTTTGATGGCCTGAGAAGATCACAGAGGACACACACAGTTAAGCTAAAGAAATGCAGAGAGAACTATGTAATTTGCATGATGCTATTTCACCATGTAGGCTTTACCTCTGTATTATAGAAATTTCATCATTAACCCTTCAATGCTCCAGTCATACAACTGAATGTCTTTTGAATACAGAATTACAAAAAAAATGCAGTGTTTATTAAACAAAACAACAACATCTGTATCAACCTTTCTGAATGTAAATTTACATATTCTCCAATGATCTGTGACCCATTCTTCCTGACTTATCTGATTTCAGCTCTGGAAATAAAGAGGGTTATGATGAAGCAACCTGTTTCCGTTCTTCTCCCATGCAAACATGTGCACTAAAGCTGTATACTCATACTACAGTTCACCTGCTGCATTGGACTTACTTCTGCTGCCTCTATCTGCTGCTTGATCAGTGATGGATCCACCCCAGGGTCCTCCAGCTCTTTCACAATTTCCTGGGAGTCTCGCAGGGTGCTCAGCAGGGCTGCCATATCAGCCCAGAACTTTCCAGCCAAGTCCAGTACATCCTGCAGTTTTCCCTCTCTCTCCTCTGCCCTCTGCCTGATCTCATCCCACAGGGAGCGGAGTCTCAGGAGCCGAGAGCGCACCGCTGCAGGAAGGACAATAAAAAAGACCCCACACTATTCATATCTACACATCTCAAACTATACAGAAACACACACACATGAAATCCACATAATTTATGTGAGCATGCCGTTGAGGAGTACTCACCCTGAGCAGCAGGGTCGTCATGTGCCGCACGGGTGATGAGCTCTTCCCCACGGGTACATAGGGCACTAAAGGAAGGCAGCAGTTTGTCTAGCTCCAGCCCGGCTGCCCGGTGCTCTGCTAGCTGTTCACGGATCTTCTCCACTTCAGCTGCCACAGGAGGAGGCTGCCTCAAACGCTGCACTGCTCCCTCCAGGGTCTCCAACAGGGGGTCCATCTTATCATGGAACTGAATCAGAAAAACAAGTGTATATTAATATACAGTGTATAATTATACACGCATTATATCTGTCTGTTTATCTTTGTCTGCTATTCTGTCCATCGCTCTCTTCTTTCTCTCTGTCTCTCTGGTTCTGTGTCTCTGTCTGTGAGTCTTGCATACAGCTTGCATACAGAGTCTTTCTCTCAGTCTTGCATACAGCTACATTGCACTTTGATGACCTTTACCAAATAATTATCGATTTTGATAGAGGATAAAGTTAGACTAGTAGCCTAGGCTAGGATTATGCTCTACCACTAATTCTAGTACTGCAAGTGGTCTAAGATTAACTACGGTGGAGACTCCCAAATTGGCCAGGATAAACATCTATATTAACAATCCTTCAGAGACCGGCTGTGTCCCAAATTGAACAGAACCATTCTAAACAGTGTACCATTACAGCCAGGTACAGTATGCTATTTTGACATACTGTTCAGGTCAGCTGTATGCAATGTAGAACAGAACAAGAAGAAAATGAGGACAAGGTAAAGATTTTATCCATGGTATATCAACAACAAACATCCTCATAAAAATGTGACACTGAAATTAACTGTACTTATGAGAGCAAAGTTTTTACAGGTGATATCACTAAAGTTGCCTGTTTTTCCCCAATTTTTGTCTAAACATTCAAACAACTGACAATGTTAATCAGATCTATATTTACCATTGTGCTGATAAAATGATAAAACACCATGCATTTCAAGATTAGAAGAAAACCCATAACATGCCAAAAAACACTGGTTTTATGCATTTAAAATGGACATGGAGTTGCAGAGTGAGTAATGGAGTTCTTACCTCTATCAGCTGTGGGTGTTGTAGAGAGCAGTGATGGTGAACACACAGCACATCCACAGTGAGTGATGGGATGGATTGCACACACACATATGGAATGGGGAAAGTAAAGGGAGAACAATAGGAAGATGCAACAAGCCAAGGAAAGAGGTGGAGTAAAAGAGGGACAGAGACAGTACGTGAACACCAGGGGCATGATGAAGGTAGGTGAAGGTGGAATGAGAGGCAAGTGCAGAGATGAGTGCAGTAACAGTACGATACAATTAAAGGGATGGGGTGGAGAGACAATACAATGTGTTAATCAAATGACATGCAAACAAGCCAGCAAGCACATGAATAACAAACATTCGGTCAAGGGCTGATGTGAAATCATTTCAATAATGAATATTACAGATTTTTTTTAATCAAATGCAGCAGATGGTAAAAGTAAAACTATAAAATAGCAGCAATGTGGTTTTAACATGTGATAATCTTACCAACACAAATTAATGGAAGTATGATAAACTATAAACCATTATTTTGGTAATAAAGTATTTATGACATGGTAATGTGTCGTTTTTTGTCGTCTTATCAGTAAGTTGTGTACAAGATATTCACATTTTGGTGATACTGTAATTTAGTGGAATTTAATGAATACGTTTCTCATTAATTAAATAAAATTTTCCTCATTCAATGATGCTTTCATTGTTAAATTATGAAGAAGTGAAATATACACAAGCAAATCTCAACCCCAGTCCCATGGACCCACTTCCTTGGGCAGTATCAAGCTTTAACTGTTCCCAAAATGTTGATGATGACCATAATTCCTCTAGGGCACTAAACAGAACACTACACTATCAGTGGTATAGGTAGGTAGACTGTAATGCAGACATGCCTCCAATAAGAACACACACCTGTGCAGACTGAGAGAAGGCCTCATCCAGTGCTCCAGCTCGACCTTTGACGTCCTCTTTGATGGCCAGGTAGCGTCGTTCGGCCTCGCTGTAGCGCTGTCTCAGTGTTGCTCCCTCTTGGGCACTAAGCTCAGCCAACTGTGGGCCTATCTTCAGCAGCTTGTCAATGTGGGGTTTGTGCTCAGCTATAGACTCTCTCAGAAGCTGCAAGGAAAGCAGAGGATGCATGAAAATGAGAGTTAAAATAATTACTGTCATATATATTTACAAAAGAAAGAAATGAGAAATTAAAACTTGTTATTGTGCTGAAACACACACACACTCACCCTCATCTGGTCTTGCTGTTGTCGGAGAGCCTCGGTGTCAATGGCAGGGGGAGGCAGCTGGGTTATCAGGGCCTCTGTCTCACCCAGCCATGGGTCCAGCTCCTCATATGTCTCCCAGAAGCGGGCCACCAGCACCTGAGCCTGTTCCAGTGCTGAGAATCTCTCGGCATGGTTCTGACTCACTGCCTCATAGCGATTGCTCAATGAATCGGTCTTTACCTACAAAGCCGTAAGGGATGCCGCTTAATTTGGTTTCTTATGAGCCGTTAATGTAAATGCCATTTGTCATTTGAATGTCAAGTGTAGTAATGTACTTATACATTAAAAATATTTATTATTATATTTGTTATAGAACATGAACAAGAGAGGCAAGAAAGAAACAACTGCTCAGTTGTCCAAAATGGTTGCATACTGTTTAATACCTCTCTCTCTCTCTCTCTCTCTCTCTCTCTCGCTGTCTCTCTCTCGCTCTCTCTCTCGCTCTCTCTCTCGCTCTCTCTCTCGCTCTCTCTCTCGCTCTCTCTCTCGCTCTCTCTCTCGCTCTCTCTCTCGCTCTCTCTCTCTCGCTCTCTCTCTCTCTCACACACACACACACACACACACTTGCTCTCTCTCACCTTCAGTGCTTCTCTCTGCTGGTCACTGCAGCTTTCAAGGATATCCTCTCTTGTGTGGAGGAGCTGGTCTACAGTGTCCTTGTGGCGGATGATGTCGATGTTGAAAGCTCTCTGGACTTGGAGCTGAGCCACAGTAACGTCAGGTTCCAGACTCAGAGGCCCCAGGGAGGCCAGCTTCCTCTCTGTCTCCCCCACCCAGGCCAGTTCCGCATCCACAGCCTCCTCATACTGCAACACAATTGTTTCTTGACTTAAGATCACTTTCTAATAGACAAGCCCTCACCACAAACATGGATAAACATGAAATGAAATAAACATTTAAAATCGATAGTATTAATGTGGTGCATTTATTGAGGAGGGTTTGTGCTGCAAATGCTCATATGCAAAAGATTCTTATTGTAAAAGTAACGGTTTAGATGATTATTTTGCCAGTTTATTCGATTAGATTAATTATTAGATTATTCGATTAATAAACCAGATTAACTACCAATTTTACCACATTAAAAGGATGCAGTACCTGCTGTGACCTCTGGATGGCCGCCTGCACTAGCTGCACTCTTTGCGTAATGGTCTCGTCTGCCTGTCGGTAGCGTTGGTTGGCATCAGCGACTAGACGGTCCAGACCTTCACGTGCTCGCCAGGGCACCAGGTCCAGCAGTGCACTGCCCACTTCATTAACTGTGTCCAGAATGAGACGCTTCTCCGCCGACACACACTTCAGGTCCTGAGACAAAGTGCACACACAGAGAAATGAGAAGCTGACATATAAACATTTAAATAAACCATCTATGTGTACCTAACACAAAACATAAAGACAGTGTTGAACTTATAAAGGATCTACTTAGTTTGGTTTTATTCAAACTCTTATAATATGTTTCAGTATTTCAGTGATTTTATGTTTTATATAGTTGTGTGAAATCATAAAAAGCATTATACCTTCTGTCTCTCTTGATAGGCTGGTGTTGTGTCTGGTTCCATGTTATTAAGTTCTGCCTCAACAGAGTCAAGCCATTGGTTGAGGTCCTCGTGTGCGCTGGCAAATCGGGTGGCGAGCTGCAGGGCCTGCTCCAGGTTACGGAGGGCCTTGCTGCTGCCTGCTGTCATCTCTGCATATCGACTCTTTATTCCATCCAGCTTCTCCTGGATGAGCAGCACTTCTTCACCTAACACAGCAAGAAGAGAGTCAGAACCATATGAACCACTATAATAAACTTCCAAGAGGGTACAAGAGTGAACTTGGTACCTGTGGTCTGTTTCAGCAAAGCCTGTCCATTCTTAATGGCCTGGTCCACTGTCTTCTTCCGGCTCACAATCTCCTCATTCAGAGACTACGAGGGACCAAGTAGTAAAATATTACAAATCTGAAGTTTACTTTTTAATACTTTACATATAAAAAGCCCACAGATTTTTCCCTAATGCAATAAAATTTAAGAGGAACCAAATCAACTGCATCTGTAAAGTGCCTCCTGTGTCCTACCAGAGTGTATTTGTGCTGCTCAGCCAGCAGCTCGGGCTGGTAGCTCTGCACTGAGACTTCAGCCAGGCGCTGGGCCACCTCAGCCAGCCAGTTCAGCACCTCCACCTCCTCCTCCCCAAACAGCTGTGCATTGGCCAGGGCCTGCTCCAACATGGCGGCTCGCCGAGAGCACCAATTACTGAGCTCTGTGTGCCCACTGCGCACTGCTCCGACTCGCTCACTGAGCCAATCGCGGTCTGCTGCACAGCTGAGAGGGGAGAGAGATTGGCCAAGGGCCTCTAGATGGTCCACCTCTTTTTCCCGAGACAACACCTCCTCTTGGAGGGCCTGGGGTTTTGCCCGCAGATGAATAAGATAGAAATGGCATGGGGGAAAAAAGAAAAATTACAAAACAAAGGAAAAATGACCATGCATGGTGAAAAAATGAAAAACAGAAATCCTAATAACTTAAAGACACTAATAAACAAGATTTAAATCAAATATAAGGAAAACATGGCATATATAACATAAATATAAAAGAACTAATGGAAACTAAACAAAACATTCCACAAAAACAAAAGAAATCACAGACATAAATAAATGGACAGGGGAGGTTGTACAGAATGGGCTAAATGGGCTTTAAAGATTTTTCCTAGTTTGTGGCCCCTGGGATATGTTTCTTTCAGTTGTTTCTTTGTACTTTGTGGTGACAATCTTCTAGGGGAAAAAAGCAGAGCTTTTTTCTTGTGGTTGATGACAGGGGCACCTTCATGACGGTGGTTGTACTGTACCTTGTGTCGGCTAATTTGCTGGCTAATTTTGGAGGCTTGGGTTCCCATGGGCTCAGCGGAGCTCAGTCGCCTCTCTGTGGCACTCAGCCACTCTCCCAAAGGCTCCACTGACTCATGGAACTGCAGAGCAAGAACCTGCAGCTCCTCCAGCTGACGTTGCCTGTGAGAGGAGCAAAGGCTCAGCATATGTAAAATAATTATTTTAACTTAAAGAAACTAGCTTGAAGTGTGTTTACTGTCACATTTCAATCAAGAGTCAGGTATCTGAGACTTTCTAAAGGAATCTTCATGCGAGGCTCACCTTCCATTGGCCTTCTCCAGTAGGTCTGCCCATCGTTCTCCTAAGCATCGCAGCTGTCTCTGGATCTTTTCTCTGTCTTGTGTCTCTGCTGTGGCTGCGATGCGCTCGCCTTCAGCCCGGATCATCTCTACGGTTCCACGCCGGTCATCCAGCAACCGCTGCAGCAGCTGCAGAACCCGACACCACAACACAAATTCAGCTTCATTTACAATGCAAAAGTTTCCACAAAATGTCACTCGAATTTAGCACAAAGCAACTCCATCAAAAACATCACCACAAATATATGATAAATATATTATTTATATATTGAAATACATCATAAATTAAAATATAATAGCCAGTTTCTTTTTCTAATGGTTGTTAACATACTGCCTGAATATATTATGTAATCTAAGTAATATTATCTTTCAAATAAATAACCTTCACTTCTCTCATTGGGCAAAGCTCACCTTTTGTTCTTGGATTTGTGCTTTAACCACACGGTACTCGGCTGATGGAGGCTTTTGATTGGCTATCAGCTCTTCTGTGTCACTCAACCAGCTTAATAGAGGTTCCAGAGCATCTTGAAACTTCCCACAATGCAAAAGGGCTTCCTGGAGCTGAGCGATTCTCTCAGCGACCTAAAGAAACACACATACTTTGCCAATTAACTTTTCTTATATGCTTTTATCCACATTACCCCATTAACCTAATTCCCAATGCAATCTGTGACATCTAGTTGTTTTGAGCCAGGAAAAACAAAGTTAAGAAAAGTAATAGTGATCAAAGATGCTGCAATCTGCAGCCAAGATATTAATAGTAAAACAATTAAAATTATACTGAATGCAATATAAATGGGCCTTTTATTCCACTGGCCATTGAAGTTCTATTGGTGCTTGTTTAAATTTCTGAAAACCTATTCAACATTTTACCTCAGTACCTTTGCATCTATATATCAAGTATTTATGAACTTTTTGAACCTGTTTAAAGGTTGTCAAGTTCAAGGTTCGGAAACAAGCGTTGCCTGTTTAGCCAATCAGCACCACATTTCAACCATTTAAGTAAAGCATGTCCATGGAGGTCACAGTTTGAGTTTGCTAATAAAACTGCTGATTCAGGTGCTGTAAAATGTAGGTCATGCAATAAGCTCTCAACAGAACACCAGTAAACAAATAAACAAACAAACAAAGTAACCTTGTAGTAGGCCTGTGACATAATTTAGGTGTGCATGTCATACCCTTTTGTTGAGGGAGTTCCACTGCAGGTTGGTGGTTTCCAGATCATGCTCCAGAGCCTGTGTGTCTGTGTGTTTAGCTGCACTTTGGATTAGCCCCTGACCAACCGCATTCACATGGTGCAGTTTGGGCTGGATGCTGTCTATCTGCTCTCGCTCCACAGCCTGCATGCACACACACACACACACACACACACACACACACATTAGACAGAAAATAATAGAAGACGAGTGCATAATGTACAATATGCGTGCTTCCCAGCAGCGAGATGATAAAGGTTATAAAAGTACTTAAAAATTAAAGAGCATTTAATTTGTCTGTCAACACTCACTTACAATGAAACAAAAACAAACACGGGACTTCAGCTCAGCATAATAGTACTATTTAGATCAGCAAGGACACTAAACCAAACCAAAACAGTATTTACATTAGTGGTTTGCACACAAGGACAGCCCACCCCTACCCTGACCATTATCAGCACCACAACTGGGAGCTCTGGGGATTAATGGAAAACAAAAATAAGAAAGCAATAAGTCAATTTAAACCCCTAAGCTTAAGACAGTACAAGGCTCCCTTGCATATATGCTCATGCAGGAAAATAAAAGTCCTATCAATTTAATTATGTTTGAAATGTGCTAATCCTACTGCTTAAGTAGAGACAAAAAGAATTCTTGATAGAGATTAAGAAATGACAAGTCAGCATCTGCCCCATATTTGGAAAATCCTGTTCTCAATGCAGCATGTGCATCCATTCAGACACAGCTGTTTTACAGAGAAGGCCAGGTTCGTGCCTCAAACAGGATATCTGTTGGGGAGAGGGTGTGGTGGCTCATGGCTGTAGCTCATTGTTATTGAGAACGACAAAGTGTGTGCCTGCATAAGCGTACGCATGCTTGTTGCCTGTGTGTTGGAGAGAGTTGGTCCTTGTTTGTGAATGCTTTTAATAGCATTAGCTTTTACTAGCTTTCACTTACTTTGTCTCTTATGTTTGTCCAATCACTGGTGCTGCTTTTATCTGCTTGTGGATGGTCCGGCTACAATGGAATCATCTATTCTTCATTTCTTCAGTTAAACCCTAATCTACTGTCCTTCCTGAATCTATCTCAGGCCAGCTCAGGGCAGAAGACAATTCAGACTCTTGACTCTAGTGTAGCAGAGCTCTGGAAAATATCCGAGATGCCTCTCATTCCTTTCCGAATCTCTAAATGTGCCAGTAAGCTGGTCAGTCACTCTAACACACTGTGCTGATTTTCTCTCATTATCCATGTTTCTTCTTTTACAAACAAATTTTTGCAAAACTACTCTTTTGTTTCTCACCATGTCTCCACATATCACTCTTTCATTCCTGGCTGCTTTCCTGCCCAACACCAACCCACATCTCTATCCATTCCAGTCTTCATTTTTGCTTGTTTAAGTCCAAACCACAAGCCTGAGTTATTATACTGACAAAAGGTCAGCTGAATCAGAGAAAAGGAGGGTTAAATGACATAGGTTACATCATTCTCTCCCAAAATATTCAAGATTGTTTCATTTTTTATTAGATTTCGCAGCTCATCATGGAAAAGGAATTGTTTAGAGCTGTGTCGGAGTCTCAAGGGATGGTTAGAGAGAGAGAGAGAGAGAGAGATAGAAGAAGAAGAAGAAGAAGAAGCAAAAAAAACAAAAATAAACCAAAAAAAACAATGAAAGACACGTAGGAGAGTTAAAATGGCCACCTTCCATTTAGTGACTATCACTCAAACACTCCTTATCTCTCCAGCATTCTCTGCCAATTAATTACACTAAGTCAATACTTGAAGAATGGATATGGACATGTGCACACACAAACACACATATATAGAGTGTTTTTTGTTAAACAGCACTGAGCCAAATTTGTTTAGAATTCCAGTGAGTTCATATCTGGCTGAGAGCTTTGCTATTGTTGAACTTGTGCTGAACTGTGTGATTATATGTTTATGAGTGTGTACATGTGGTTGTCCAGCTTGTAGCCTTGCCCTCACTTTGTCCCCTGCAGTCTTCTGACACAGGTGCTTCCCACAAGCACTTTCAGTGCCAGGATTTTCAAAACAGTCAAATATGCCTGCAGTACCGTTTCCCATAACACAGACTCTGTTGGCCTGCTCCTCTCATTCTACACAGGATTTCTCTATTGCCTCATGTTTACCTGCAATCCACAATTGGGCAGTAGCCTGTGTTTTGAGATGAGATCAGCCTTCCTTTCTCCCCTCCCTGGCTAATAACTTTATCACCCACTCTTATCATGAGCATTGCCAGGTGTTCAGCCATAGAGCCATTTTGTTCCATGAATGACTGGACTGTGATCATGCTTCAGAGTTTCCCATTCTAGCTCGAAACAGCCACAACTTAATGTCAGTGTGTTGACTGTTTCAACCCCATAGTGTGCTTTAGCGCATTACATGCATTTCCTCTGAATTAAGTCTCCACCTCCCTAGTGCTGCAGGGGAAAGTTGAATTAGAATGCAGTGCTGATAAGCTTGGCATGTTCTTATCATCTATTTATATTCTTAACAACTTTTTACAGTGTTTGTGTGTTACTGGCAACAGCAACTCCCCTAAAAAATACTCAGTGTTTATTTCTCACTTCCTTATCTCAAAAACAAGGTCTTTAAGAGGAAGAGCTATTGATAAGAAAGTGGTGGGTGGGGTTTGGGATATACGGTTTATAACAGAAAAAGTGGGAAAAGAGATTTATAGCTGGTTGAACTTTAAAAACAGACAAACAAGATTTGTTTTCTTGGCCTTTTTGTTCCTCTACCAACAACCTGAACAGATATTAAATGCTTAAAAGTCAATTTGCTTGCTGATTCATCCTGGCCACGCAGTAATTGTAAAGCTCTCTGGCCATCACCGATAGGCGATTACATTTGTGTGTGTGTGTGGGGGGGGGGGGCAGCGAGGCAGAACAGCAGAGTTGCCCATTTTGAGCTATGGCTAAATGAAATGTGAATGGACAGCCAGGCATGGCCATTACTTAGAACAAGTAACATAATAACAAGGGGCACATCAGGTCTACGTCAGCCTCATGACACACACCACAGCAACTATAACACAGACCAGGCACCAGACCAGTCACAGCAGCAGTCAAACACTGGCATATAGATTATCTTCGAAATAGTAAGCAAAACAGCATCTGTCGCTGTCTCTCTAGTATGCAAACTTGTTCTCTACTTCTCTGTCTCTAAGACATTTGGAATATACATGCCCTTCATGTACACATGCAGAATCTTTTAGAAAGAAATATCTGCACAAATTGGTAACATTGATAAACAAGCAGCTAAATCACACATGTTGTCTGTATATGAAATTACCATACTTCAAATGGCCATGCTTTTTTTCTAGAAATAATTTTTAAAAATTCACAAATATAAACTTGCTTCTACTTGTGTGATTATTAACTGAGATCAATTATTATTATTATCCTTGTGTGATTGTTAACTGATGTCAAATAATTCAAATAAACAGAAAGTATAAAAATAAAATTAAGTTTCGTCTTGACAGTATAGTAATACTAAGTCTCTTCAGATTTTCTCTGTTTGGTGAACTTTGTGGCCAAAAATGCTTGATTTTGCAGTGGCAAAATGTGTGAGACAACTTGCAAGCAGAGGATTCTTCTTTTAAACTACTAGCAGTGAAGACACAGATGTAATTACTTTCTATGATAGCTGTACTCATGTTCTTTGCAAATTTTGGCTGAATGCAATTTTTTCCATAGATGTGGGCCAAGTGATGTCATGTAATGTCATCACAATGTGTCTTGGCCCAAATTTGTAAGCTTCCCCTGAAAATCGTAAGGTTTTGTGATAATTTCTACAATCATAGAATCGCAATTTCCCAGAGGAACTTGATAACAAATGTATGAGTCGTCTTGTCAGACATATTTAGTCTATGTCAAATAAAAATAGACCCAGTTTCCTTTAAGATATATATTACATTGGCCATTACCTCAGCGCTATAGCATGCTGATACTGTCGTTTCTTCATCTGGATGCATCAATTGACAAGTGTTGTCCTCTTCATGAAATGGATCTGAAATTTCTTGCTCATGCTGGTTTTCACTAAAAAGTCTATACAAGAGACCTGGTTCAAGTTGCTCCCACTGATCTTGGCATGGGAGTTCGGAAACTGGTCTTGACCCATCTGAATCCCAATCACTATCTTCATTCAACCCTAGAACAAAATCCACACCTGATTGGCTAGTCTCAGATTCTGAGTCCAAGTCTCGACAGTCCTCACCAGCAGAGCCCCCATCGGACACTAGAGGGAGACGTTCAGGTGCTGCCAGGTACACAAAACTATCAGAAGATAGAAATGACCCCTCTTCTGGATCAGAACAAGGTTTAGGAAGGGGACTAGGAGGAGTAGATTCCATAAGTGGGGATGGAGGACAGTCCTGAGAGTATTGTGATGGCACTGCCACTGCCAGGTAAACAAAGCTGTCAGTGGTTACAGATGAATCTGTGTCTTTGTTGTCATGAGTTCCCACATTTGACTCCTCGTTTACAGTTGATTTGGAGTGGGGAAGAGATTGGTTGTTGTTTGATGGTACACTTACTAGAAGGGTAGAGGTATCGGATTTTAGCTCTTGCGCAAGCTCACATTCTGGTACAAGCATGTCCTCAGCAGCAAAAACCTTCTCAGCTACTGCTGAATGCTCTTTGTATGTCTCCATAACAAACAACATCCCTTCATTGTCAGAATTCAACTTAACTGAAACAGTTTGATCTAATTCCACATGCGATTCCACATCACAGTTGTTGCCCTCATTGCCCTTTCCTAAATTACTGTTTAAATCTAAACTTCCAAGAGACAGCTGTATTATGTCCTCATTTAAATTAGATTTGCACATATCCAACTCAGAGTCGTTGTTTTCTTCACATAGTTTATCGGGACTTGGATATACGTCTTTAGGGCTTAAAGAGGTACAGATCACATGCACCTTATCTTTCAACTCCTCATCTATCTGCTCTTGCTCAGATAACACTCCACTGCCCAGGTCTGAATCAGTTTCTCGTCGTTCTGCTTGTGTTGTATCTGACAAAGTAGTTCTGTCCAGTTGGGATATCTGAATTCCACTGGACTCAGATTCCAACAAAGGCTCATCTAAAGTGCATATATCAAACACGGGTGTGGTGTGATCTAGTGGAAAGCTGGCATTAGCATCACTATCATAATAGATTTCACTAGCAGTCCAACTTTGAGTATCATCTGTATCCTTGCTGGAAAGATTCTGATCTGTTACCAAACCAGATGGCTCAGTTTGATATGGGTCTAAATGGTTTATATGATCAATGTCCGTTGTGAGGCCAGCTTTTTCTCTGTTATCCTCCACCTGATCCTCTCTCTCCTCCTCTTCTTCTTCTTCCACTCTGGGTAGGGTATGACCTGCAACCAGAGGCTCAGTAGGGGTAGACACTGAAGCTGATTCAAGACTAGATGCCTCCTTTCTTTCCTCCTCCATACATTGTCTCTCCAATTCCAGAAAGAGGTCAACTGATCCATCCTCTGAGCTTGGGTAAGGAGAAACACTGGCAACCTCTGAGCCTCCAAAACCAACTGGAGGGGTCAGAAGAGGCCTGTAATCTGAGGTACTGAGCTGTTGTGTCTCCCAGTCCTGCAGCTCAGATTCCTCCCCCTCTACTGTCCAGGCAATATTGCTTGTTTCATGGCTATCCAGCTTCAACACCATCTGCCAGTTCTTTTCCTCCATCTCCAGCAGTTCATTTTCTTCTCTCTCATGTACCTGTTCTTTCTCCTCATCTTCCTCTTCCTCCTCCAGCTCTTTCAAGATTCTGAGCTCATCTTCTTCAAAACGAAGTTCTGAAGCAGTCCGCTCTCGTAGTTCCTTAGTAGGAGGAGGCCATCCCAAAAGGCCTTCTGCACCCCCTTCTTGGCTGAGACATGGGGAAAGTGGAAGCCCCCCATAACTCAATCCCTCCTCCTCCTGCAGGAAAGGTGAGGGGGGATCCAAAAGGTACAAAGACTCTTCATCTAGATCACTGTCCTCTCCTAGCAGAGGAGGCAAGGGTGGCAAAATTGGCAAGTTGTGAAGTACTACTCCATGTCCAAATGACTTTTTTCCACCTCTTGTAGTACGAGGCCAGGTACGGGCTTTAGTGGGAGGACAAAATACAGGTTTTGGAGGTATCAGTGGGGCAGTATCCTGATCATACTCCAGGAATGGTGAGTCCCTCTCTGAGTCAGATGTTTTATTTGCAGCAATATTCCATTGTTGTGGTTGCTCTTCTGACACACTTCGAACACAAAGTAACGGAGCTGCTGTTGGCTTACTCGTCTCACCACATCTCACCTGCCTGTGAACACCAGGGCTGGGTTGTGGAAAGCTAGCAGTATCCTGTTTTGTTTGGAGTACTGTAGCAGTCTGTAAAGGTGCTCTTTCTTTAGAAGGAGGCGGTATGGGCTTAATTTGTTTTGGGGGATGAAGGTGCAACTTGGGGGACTCTTTTTGCTTGACTGCATGAGGTGGATGGGAAGATGCTGGGCTGATGGAAGGAGTTAGGGCTGGAGAATTGGAGACCAGAGGGGTGTGTGGACCGCCTGAGGAGACAGGAGAAGGACTGTAAGGAGGCAGAGGTGGGGTGGATATGGAGGGCACTGGGGCAGTTAATAAGGAAGGTAATGGATGGAGAGGTGAAACTGGGATTCCTGCCCCAGACAAACGTTTCTCTCCACACTCTACAGGCGAAAGCTCTAACCGCTCAGCAAACTCAGGGTAAGTTGGAGGCATAAACGCTTTCCAGGAGCGCCGATTTGGATTATCTTTTTTGTCGCCAATATGATGCCGCCTTTTGGTCACTACAGCTGCCCCAACAGCAGCTGAGTTTGATGCAGGAATAATAATGCTAGAGCCAACACCCCCTGCAGATGGCATGCTTTGAGGTTCACCAGTTAGCTTGAGAGCATCAAAAATCACTCTTTCATCTAACTTTTTTACCCCTGCATCAACAGACCCCCCTCGTGCCACAAACACTCCACCAATGTCAGCTCCTAAAGTCCCATTGCTGGAAAGTGTGCTGCCTTCCCCTCCTCCAGAGCCCAAAGTGCTACGAGATGGCTGGCTAATCTTTGAGCCCTGGTCAATCTGCTCATTAATCCGCATGGTGTCATAGATGGAGCGCTGTGGTACATAGCAGTCCTCGATATAAGCTTCCTCATCATCGCTCTTCTTAAGACACCTGGGATTTTGCCGCAAACAGTCTGGCCGGCTCAGAGGCTTCCCCATCCCATAAAAGCGTGCCCTCAAGGGGCCGGGACGGGGCACAAACTATTCCAGAAATAAATTCTCCAAAGTCAGTTTGCTGCTGAAATTACAAGTAGCTGAAGTCCTTAAGTCGTAGCTGTCCAATTATTTCTAATAATCATTGATCCAAAAAAATCTCCGTAAAATGTTAGGATACTTATAATCCACGACAAATAATCATAAGCGGAGAAGGATTAAAGTCTGTGGCTCTTATAGACAATGTTATTCCTGATATGTCAAGGATAGAGCACATCAGGGAAAATGTCTCAGTCCAACAGATGCACATTTTCAGCAACATATTAATTAGTCTTTTTGTTTAAAAGGCGTGCAAGCAAATAGGAGAAGAAGGAAAATCAGTTAGTAACAGGTCCAAAGTCCAGTTTAAAGTGATAGCATTCCATGCAGTCCTCCTCTATCCATACGTGTTCTTCACAATCCGTTCCAAAACTTCCTTGCAGCTACTTCCTTTGAGTTGCTCTCTTTCTATCACAACAGGAAAATCAGAAAGGTCTTATTGACTTGAGCTGTTTCAAAGAAAAGCAAAGAAAGGCTCCTTTTAAGGTGAGATCTCCATACTCTGTTGCATCAAAAGATGTTACGGAAACGCAAAGTGTCCATCAAGTGATTTTGTCTCTCATCATAATGTTCCTTCAAGTATTGCCTCAAAAATAGTCTAGAATTCAAATTGGCAATGGGAACATTTTGATTTAAAAATATTTTTTGCGTCCAGTCAAATGACTACCATGAAAATATGCTTCCTAATACTGCACGAGACTCACTTGTCAGACAATCGATTGCTGTTTGTATTTCCCTTGTCGTCTTTTTAATCCAATAGAGCATATCTGGAAGACTTGCCCAAGTCAGAGTTCAGATGATCCTGTTTTCATGTTTCTTTGTAGTGACTGAGTCTTGATAATTTAAATGAATGAAATCCACCTCTTTAAGTCTCTTTTGTCATTTCAAAAACAAGAAGAAATAAACAAGATATTAATCCTTTTCTCTGACTGCCTTCTGTATTCCTCTCATCCCGAGTGAAGTGAAAATCTGTGAATCCACATGACAGCCATGTCCAGAGGGGTTGAGTTAGAAGTCGGGAGGGTAGAGTGATCCAGACTGCAGGGAGCAGAGAGTTGTGGGACTGTATCCAGAGGGCAGAGACGCAGACAGTACCTCTCACCAATTGCACTCGGGCCACTCTGCTTTTCAGACAATCCCCAGACACACTCCTTCTCTTCCTATTTTCCCTTTTCTCTGATCCACATGAAAGCACACAAAGATGCACGAAGACTCAAAGATCTTCTTTTCCTCTTTTCTCCTAGTGAAGACTCTCTCACACTGTGTTCTCGGGCCACTGCGCTGCTGAAATGGTTTGCAGCTGCTAAAAAAATCTCCCACTTTTCCTCTCTCGCTCTCTCTCTCTCTCTCTCCCTCCCTCCCACTCCTACTCTCTCACTCTCATACTCTCGCCTCCCTTTTTCTTCCTCTGTTTTTGTTTGAATCCAGCTCCGTTTGTTCTGTTTCCTGCTCTGGTATTAAAACACAGGAAGTGCTCCAATCATGCCGGTTTCCTCTTCCCAAAAAAAACACACAAGACCAAGCTGAGAAATGGAGGCTGCGATAAAGCCTTTGGTGGGAGGGGCCACCATGCCAGGGGGAGTGACTAAGCAGGGAATTTGATGTGTTTCAGCAGAATCACTGGCTTACAGGAACAAATACTAGCCAATACCAATGACTACATATCTTCTGCATTACATATTACTGTTTCATGTAGGGATAAATAGTTTGCAATCTAAAAATTATACTGCCCTCGCGATACAAAAAGAAAGAATCAAAGGCACCAACCCACAGGCAAAAAAACTCTAGGGAAACAAAGAACAAGAGAAAAAGAGATACACAGAAAGAGAGAAGATGAAAAAATAGGTGATGGTGAGTGGGTAGGGTGTTAGTATGCAGGAAGTAAAGAGGCTTATCAATAACGGCTATCCTTCCCTCTCTAAAACAAACTGGCACGTGTATGCGGAAGCAAAAATCCCCTACTCAATCTCTTCTTTCTGCACCTCCCTCTTTTTTTTCCCCCAAATAGTCACTCTGTAATTGAACAAAACAACAAGGGAAGACACACACAAGTCAGCAACAGTTAAAGTCCCCACTTGTGCATTCTCGTCTTCTGCTCTTCTGAAACTCTATCCAGCCCTGAACAGAGTATGGTTGGGGGGGGATTGAGGCCACTGCTTTACAATGAAAATGAATAGACTCTGAGAGACAGCAGCAACAAATGAAAAGTTTATGCTTGAATGCCATTCTTTTTTTTGTGTGTGTGTTGGTTTTGTCTTATGTCTCCTGTCCCTGTTTTATTTCTCTATTTGCTCTTCTTTCTTCACTGCCTTTCCTTATTCGGTCGGTGCTGGAATATGTATAAAGAGTTCTGGCAGAGAGCAGTCCTGCACTAACGCATGCTTGCTTTCCCTCCCACTCACTCTCCATTGCTGGGTCCCAGACACACGCACATGTATGGAAGACACACACACAGAGCACAGTTGCTCTGTGAATCACCCACACTGTCCATGGTCTGCGTGTCCAACAAGCTAAATACTTTCTTTTTCAATTCTTTTTCAACCTTCCCTTGCCGTCTTTCTTCTTCTCTCCCTTTTTCTTTCTTTCTGTCAGTCTAGTTGCAGCTGTCATGCTTGCTTCCAAGACAAACCTCCCAGTGGAAACAAAAGGGGTTTGTCTGTCTGTTGCCCTCATGTTTGCTCTATTTCTTTCTCCTTCAGCTCAAACTGACCAGACACACCGCCACGACACCCCAGCGGATTACAATAAATATGAATAAACATACATCCCTACAATCAAGAAAAATCAGAAATCATGTGACTAAATTTCGGCAACATATTAACTGTAAAATCCTACTAAGGTATACTAGCACTTGCATGGTGTGGTGCAAAACCAGCCTCCACCACAATAATATGCAATCCTTTTAAGTCACTTTGTTTAGTAAAATTCAGTGCCTGACCTTGTGTCCACCCCTCCCCCCGTTTCCCTTAGTCAAGTCAGTGGCTGCTCATTTGGCTTCTAGTTAAAAAGTCACAGTCCTGACTCAGACAGGAAGAGGGAGGGCTTGAGCCCGAAATCCCCTAAAACAGACGGTGTGGAATAGTACGTTACGGCTTTTGTCTCTGATAGAACTATGCTGCAAAATTGAACAGGCATTAATCTAGCGTAAACACAAGGGGGCAGAGAATGCTATTGACTTTGCAGTGCAGTTTGTTTACTTTAGGACAGCACCTGTTGATCCTGTTCTCTCCATCTCCTGCTTGCCCTTGCTTTTTTCCCCCTATCACTAAGCACTGACTCTATTTACTCAACAACTCAGATGCTCAAAATTATTGTGTTTTATATGTGCTTTTATCTCTCGAAAGCTCCCCGTTCCGTCTCTTTTCCTCCCTCCTTTTTCTCTCGGTAGTATCTACGCACCCTAGGCGCTGACACTCCCCCTTTTCCCCTCCATCTCAGCAGCAGTTTCATAATTAACCCGCAGGCTTTACCTGAGCCCCTCAATGTGTGCATTGTTCTCCTCTTTACCAGACACAAAAGCGAACCAGAGAAGCCAAATAAAAGCACAATCAACTCCTTGCATTACACTAGAAAATAAGATTTCTGGTATCATTTCCTACAATTGTGTAATTGTCTGGAAATGTAAAATCACACTGCAAATGCTTTATACAGAGCTACATTCTTTCTTGCAACTAGCTGATTGACATTTAATAACGTGTTCAAGAAGAATTTCAAAGAGAACGAGAAATGGCACAACAGACATAACTCCTGTTAACCACCCTGAAAATCACCGTCATTACAAGAATTATTAAGTTGCCTATTAATTTCACACATCAAGAAGGCTCCACTGTTTGTGCAAAGTGCTTTATTTATTTCAGTTGGTAAGCTAATAGAGTGTGGCTGAGCGGGAAAAGTGGGCTATGCTATGGAATGCCACAGTAATTCACAACAGCTGAAACAATACCAGGCAATGGGAGAGGCAACACACACAACACACACACAACACACACACACACACACAACACTCTTTTTCTCTCTCTCTCCCTCCCCCATCCTAGCTGGATATCGCTTGAAGAGAGTCAAATGAGCAAAATTAA
Source organism: Hemibagrus wyckioides (assembly GCF_019097595.1). NCBI lineage: Eukaryota > Metazoa > Chordata > Actinopteri > Siluriformes > Bagridae > Hemibagrus > Hemibagrus wyckioides. The sequence goes on along the minus strand of NC_080733.1, from coordinate 10,138,390 downwards.
GTCATCAGCTTGTGCTAATTATGTTATGCTAATCTAATCAAACCCTGAGGACAAAGAAATAAGAAAACAAAAACAGTGAAAATGGGAAAAACAGAATTATATTAAATTCTAATGCATCTCATTTCTAGGTGTTTTATGCTAGCACAGAGCTTCGTGGGAAAGAAGAAAGACTGCATCATCATGCCATTATACATCATTAGGAGGCAGTCAACCCAGAAATTTGGCTTCTTAACCATATAGCCTGAACAAGCCAAAGTTATAATCGACATGTCTTCATAACCATCAGGTAAACAGCAAAGAAAAGGGAATCCGCTAGACATTTCAAAAGTGGAATATTTCTAAACACAAGTACTATTTTACCTTGTGATCTTATGATTGTGTTAGACTGTTTAATTTCAGCCGCCTATTTTGCAATAAAATTTTTGCAATAAATAAAAATTAATCTTGGCTGACGTGTATAACAGACCGTGTGATAATATGTGCTCATGTCAGATTATATGAGGAAGATCGTCTAATGAAAGACCTTCTGTTTATCATTAAAAACAGTCCTGCTTACATCATCCATCGGCATGCCGTCCACTTACTGGTCGCTTTTAGAGGAGTGTCATAGCAGTAGGCCAAAAAATAAATAAATAAAAATCACATTATGCTGATTACTGTAATAACACCGATCTCAACTCATGACCAAATAATTGTTTTATTAAACCATATGGTGTAAAACCAGCTTTAGACCACAATACAAATTAAAAAGCACTTATCCAAAAGCATCCACACCATGAAACTGGTTTACATCCCCAACACAGCCGCAGCGTTTTTGCAAAGCATGTACACAACTATTACTCAAGTAACTGAGTGCATGACAATCTGAGATAAAGGAAAGCCCTGGGGCTTTTGGGTGGGGGAAACGCAAAGGCCTTGACACGTCCACTGACCTTGTTATGCTAGAGGAAAACAGAGAAAGCGAAGCGACAGACAAAAATAGGAGTGTGTAAAGGGAGCGAGAGTAAGTTATAGCAAGCAAGAGTGAAGACAGCATGCTGCGTTCAGCTTGATTTAGAAGCTATTCACCGGTTCTAACCAGCCCTGTACAGGAATGCCCAGTTGGAAAGCGCCTTTTCACTGTGTCTGTGTCTCACAGCCCACCCTATTTCTCCAAGCTCAGCTGCTCCACTGTGGTGGGATGCAGAGACACACAAGTGCACACAGGGCACGGGAATTTTAAGGAGACCACCACACCCTGTATGTGTGTGTAAGATTATGTTGGTGAGGGGTCGAGGATGGGGAGACAGCTGAAATTCCGAACGCTCCAAAACAATCCGGAATTAGAAATATCATCCCACATGGAAGGGAAGCCACACTCCCAGTACATACACACACCTAGTGCATGTGCATTAGGCTATGGTTTGAAGAGCGTCACACTGACTTGGCATCTGAAGCACTCAGTGTGGTATATAAATATGTTTAGCTAGGGCAAAAAAAGACCCCCAGAGTAGAAAATGGTGGTGAGAAGATTCATCGTCTTAGGACCCTACCCATTATTCAATCACTCCCAGAATGTCTCAGGGGGCTCTATATTAAAAAAGTTGACACTTTCTACTCATGTGTGCTGACCAGCCAGCCAAGGCTCATCATAGGCTTTCATCAAATGTACGAAAAGGTCTCCCTGAATACAAAAACAGACAGACAGACAGACACACACGCCTTGCTTATTTGGGTTTATCCTGCCTCCCCCTCTCTCTAATCTCAGCAATGACATCACTACTTTGGATTGGGTGTCTGTGAAATGGAGTCGGGCTTGCATGAGGGGAGGGGGAGAATTGGAGATCAGTCCTTTTTTTCATGGCAGACAAGCTTTCTGGCCCTCTGAATTACCTTCGTGCGTGTCATTGTACGTGAAATGGGGGGTGGGGGCGTATAAGAGTGGGTGAGTAGGAGAAAGAGGCCCAGACAGGATGGAAAAAAAATAGAATAGACAGCCAAGAAGGATGAAAGAAGATCTCAAAGAAGTTTCTCCTCATCTTTCTCTCCTTCTAGTGTGCAAAAGCCTATACTAGAAGTTTTTTTTTTTTTTTTTTTTATAAATAACCCATGCACACAGACCATCTCCCTTTACTTACAGTTGCAGCTTGGCCTCCTTAATTAGCACTATTTACATGGGCGTGTTCCGATTTTTTAGTCATGGGGTGGCAATGAGCACCCAAAAAGGAGGCACCAGCTAAGTAAGTATTACATATAAATTATGCGTTTAGAGACTATCTGATTTGTTCTTTGGTACAGGATGACCAATGGCAACATAATGACATCATTGTTCTGGCTTTATAGTGACTCTATACTTCCTAAAACTCAAAGATTTTGTCAACACATCGAGGATGAATTATATCGAGCAGCTGAGTTTTAGGAAGTATAGAGTATATATATATATTTATTATTAGAATATATAGTTTAGTAGCATTAGTTTAGTAGCATTTAGGCAATTTAGTTAACCAATAAAACCTCCCGATAAGATTTTACCTAATTGACCTTCCTTGTGTCCTTGTATTGTTGTAAATATTCTATGAAAAATATTTTTAAAGTTTTACCCTTGCGGTGCACTTTCTAAACGTGTCCCTATTGTTTTGCTATTAAAACTCAGCGAAGCATCACAATGCACACCATGTATAATGGAAATTACTTGTATTATGATGTTTTGTTGCTCGCTATGAACTCACATATCGTGCTACACTGACCCAGCTCATTGTATAAATGGTTTTAGTAATATATCTTTCTCTGTTTCTGTTATTGCACCGTCTGTTTGCCTTCAGCAACTCGGTCCTCCAGCCTGCAGGGAAGAGAGGGAAGGTGGGGGCAGAGGAGCACGAGTGTGTACAGTAGCTGACATTGTTATTAACAGGAACAGTAAATCTGAAAGAAGTCTTAGACGGCAGGAATCTCAAACAAAGGAACTCCAGGAAGACGAGACAAAGACCAAAGAAGAGGCGCAGGTAAGAAATCAAAACACAAAAAAAGCAGAAGCAATAAAAGCGCAATAAAAGAGTAGAACATTCCACAGCTGAAGTACAGCTTGGATGAAGTGTTAAGCTCTCTCTGCACAACCGCTCTGTGCAAGTTCTAATTAGTAACAGGTGAATTTTCAGATACGCATGACACGCTGCCAGTGAATCTAATACAAAGCCAACTGGGCGAGTCAGCACTAGTCTGATGCAGAGACACTGGGAAGAGTTACTCTTCCAGTGATTAGTTCTGCTCTCACATTTAGTTTTGTGTCCATCAGCACACCGAAGGTCTAATGAGCTCTCAAGCTGTCATCTGGCAGTGGGGAAAATGAGCAGCTCCTGAACAATACTTCATAACAAATGACTTTATGAATGTCACGCCACATTAACCAGCCACACAAAATGGACATGCTGTACTACTCCGCAGTTCTCTTAGTACAAATGATTCAGCAAGGTGAGTTGCTTTATAAGAAGTCGCTGACTCACTCTCTCCTGCTCTAAGACTGTACCTCAAACCTCCACACTGCCTTTCTTACTCCTACACTCCTACCACACTTGACGTTGTGAAGGGGCATGAGTAAGATCCGGAGAGGGAATGATACAACATCAGAGGCACTATAAATACACCGGCAAGCCAGGGAGAAAGTGAAGGGGTCATCATCAATCAGTCGAGGGGTAACAGGATGAACGCAAGCAGCCCTCTCAGTAAAGCAGCAGGACTGACTGTGTCATGCTGATTCCCTTCTCCTGCAGAGAAGCATGCTGGGACACGAGCCCAGATGGGGGCTGAGAGTTGGAGGTGATTTAATAAAGAGGAGAGCTGTGATTCATTCCACAAACGCTTGACGGCCCTCACAGATTTGCTTGGCTGAACACAATCTAAGTTCTACTTCTAGTGACAAGGTGCTTGTAACTGAAACTGTTTTGCTTTTCTTTCCATTGTTAACCAACACTTCAAAGTCTGAAAAACTTTGATTTGCAGTGACTCTTTTTGTTAAGGGAGAAGTGGGCCCCGACTATGCCAGCAAAGTAAAACAAACATGTCCCGCAGCAAGAGAGAGCCTACAGATTTATGCTGGTTCCCTGCAGTAGCAGGTATTTTTGGTCTAGGCTTGAAAACACCGGTCTGAATTCTTCAGACAATTACCAGGTGTAGCAATTCTGAATGTGGAAATTATAAAACTGTCATACACAATTGAACTGTACACTCTACAGTGCAGTTAAATTTATTTTATCAAAACTATCTGTATAAAAACCATCCCCATTTACTACAACACTATAAAAAAAAGCCCCAAAAAACCAAGAGAATCCATTTTGAAACCGACTCTATCCCATACCTTCATGAGTCTGTCTTCCATGTCTTCTTCTAGTGCTCAAAAGAATTTAACATAAATAACATGTTCGAAGGCACAGTGTCCATCATGCAAAAAACAAAGCTGCTTCAGCCTGAGAAATCACCTACCTTAAATTCCTGGAGCTGTTGCTTGATGATGTCCACTTCAGTTCCCACAACACCTTGTGCGTTCAGCCCTTCCTCCGCTCGGTCAAGTAGCCCCTGTAACTCTGTGAGGCGAGAGTAGAACTCCTTCACTCGCTCCTCAGCTTCTTCTATGAGTGCTAGGCGACCCTGACCCCGCTCGGCCAGCTTGGCTGCCTGACGATTCAGAGCCTCCATCTCCCTCCTGAGAGCGAGGAGATCAGGGGAGCTACCCTCTCGCCTCAGCATGGCGGTGCAAGCCCCGCCATGACCTTCAAGCTCATTCCGCAGGGAGGCCAGACGGCCCAGGAATACCCTTATTGCATCTGCCTGTGAGGCAAGGGAGTCCACGTCCCGCCCCACAGGGCTCAGGCTGTCCAGCTCATCGTCCAAGTCTGCAAGGCGTGAGAAGATATCACGGACGTGTGACTGGACTTCTCCTACGCCCTGCAGGCGTGACTCAAGGGAAGAGCAACACTGCTCAATCTGTGATAGCAAGAAGAAAGTTATTACTTTGAGATAATTCAGAGCTTCTGTAGATCTATATTATAACCCTTTATTAAAATGAAAATCAGACTGAGTCAAATTTATTGACAACGCTTATTATTAATACTATTGATCACAAATTAAATAACTAGGCCACCATATCAATCGTAACATACTCCGTACCTTCTCTGTCACTTCTCCAAACTCCCTCTCTGTGTTCTGAGCCTGTTGCACCAGCTTCTCTCCTCCATCTCCACTGCCTCCTGTTGTCTGTGGTGCGTCCTGTGCCAGTCCCTTGGCCAGATCCCGCAGATATACCACTTGCGGCTGTAGGGAGCCGAGAGCCTCCTGCTGGCTTCGCAGGCGCTCCAAACTCTTGTTACTGCATGCCTGAGGGCCCAAAGCCTCCTGCACCTCCAGCTGATGCCTGGCTGCCTCCAGTCTTCTCTCTACTGCTAGTCTACCATCTTCAAACTCTTTCAACCTGCTGTTCAACTCCTCCAGCTGAGCCATGCGCCCATGCAATCTCTCAGAGAGGCCATCCAGCCTGCGGTTCAGCTGGGCTTTCTCATCCCTCACCTCCTCCTCTCCAGTCCGGCTCTGCTCCAGTAGCTGGTCAGCTGCTGAATTCAGAGCCTCCAATAGGGGTCGACGACGATCTAAGTCCAGGCCTAATTGTCTTGCTTTCTGCAGGGCTTCTTCAAGGGCAGCAGGCTCCACAGAAGGTTGGATCTCTGCCTCTTTCTGCTCACAGTCCTTCAGCCAGGGAGTCAGTTCATCACGATGCTGCTTGTATTGTACAGCACGGCCCAGTGTCTCCTTAATATGTGCTTGCTTTTCTGTGAAGCATTGGTTAACTTCCTCCCAGTCCTGGCGCAGCTTGGTTAGACGAGCCTGCAGACCCGAGCGCTCATCTCCAGCAGGAAGTGATGCCAGGATAGATGCTCCCTCAGCCTGAATCAGCTCGTATGACCCTCGTTGTTGTGCCATGCCACGCTGAAGCTCTTCTTGGTCGGCAACAAGGGCTTGCAGAGCTTCTGGCTGGCAGGGGAGAGGATCAGACATGCTGGGTGTTCTTGCAGCAGCCTGCCCATCTAACCAGGTACGGAGCTCCTCAAACATCTGCTGGAACTGCTGTGTACTTGACAGAGCAGCCTGCAGCTGGGATAGACCATCCGCTAGAGACAAGCAGAGAGAAAGAGTGATTATACAATAACTGTGTATCATACAACGATCCTGCATTAAAAGATTATTTAGAAAAAGTAAAAACATTATTCATGAATGATTTCTTTTTTAATAAAAAAAATCCAAACATTTGATAACATCTAAACATTATAAAGGTGGACTGTCAAATGTTTTAGTATAGTCTCATTACACTATGCATATACACACAAGTATTCCCTATATTCAACTAATCTCCATGCAGGAGAAACTGTGAACCATAATCCAGGGTTCCTACATCAAATAGTAAAAATCTAGTCAGTTTTTAAAATCCCTAAACCTCCGTCCTGCCTCACCTGCTCTTTCCTCCAGGCTGTTGAGTGGGCCACTGACGCTCTCTAGTCTCTTGTGCAGCTCTTCACGGAGGTAAGGCTCAACCACAATAGCGCTGAGATCTGCACACAGCTGCTCGGCCTGGGCCAGCTGGCCTCTCCTCTGCTCGAGCTCTGCACGGATCTCTCCTGTCTCCTTCAGCCTGTGGCGCAGGGCCTCGGGCTGGGCACTTAGCGAGGCCTGGGCATCCAGCTTCTCAGCCAACTGGGACAAACTTTGGGAGAGCTCCTTCAGAAGAGCCTGGAAGCGCTCACTGGTGCCCTGAGCACGCTCAATCTGGTCAGAACGTCCAGACAGGCGAGAAGTCAGGTCCTCCCACTGCTGGGTTATGGAGGCCAGCTCCTGCTTCACCTCAGCTACATCCTGGCTGTCACCAGAGCCCTGCTCTCCAACAGGTGAGAGGATACCCTCAGCTGCCTGAGTCAGCTGGTCAAACTGGGCACGCCGTGTTTCAAATTCACGCAGCATAAACTGGGAGGAAAAAAGATGGAATGATTTGTTCAAAAATAGGTCTTAGTCAGTTTGATACTATTACAAGTCTATTACAACACATTAGACTTCTGAGTAACAAACATAATACAACAAAGTGGATTTAAATACCAAGGTTAGGGATATTCTTCCAAAATAAATATTTACAAAGTGCTGTAGAGCATTTACACAACCAATTAATTTTAATCCAAAGCATCACGTTATATAATGCCTTCTATGTTTAATTCAGCTCCTATCTAGTCTTACATCATTTCCTCGCAGGAAAGAAGAAAGGACAGATAGAAAACAGGAAATTGCATAACTGGAGAGAAGAAAAAATGTACAGTTGAAGGCTTGAATAGAAAAATGATTAAATAAAAAACAAATGCAAAGAACTTGTGTTTTGTCTTTACAGAGGTAACAGGTGTTATTCAGAGGTAGGAAAAATGTTTCCATCAAATCGAATGTTTCCATTGCCTTTTCCCTCTTAACTGTAGTATTCATCCTGATATGGAATGCAGGCAGATTTCTTGAAATCATTTCTGGAGTCTGAGAAATTCATGGGGAAAAAATGTGCCTCCTATCACATTATCTTGAGCTTGCCTTATGGTTTGAATTGTTTCCTTACTGCAGTGTACACACACAGATTGACTCAACATCTTTATCTAGATCTCTATCACTCTAGAGCTCTTTATCCAGTTATATACCTGCACTTGTTGCTTCTGAGTGTTGAGCATGTTAGGGTCAATGCTCAAGGGGCCAAGCACACTCATCATCAGCTCTTTCTCACGCAGCCAGGGACCGAGCTGATTGGCTGCTGATGCAAAGTTGCCCAATCTGTCAGCGCATGTCTCCAGTTCTGACTGCCGTTGTGCTGCAGTCTGATTGGCTTTCTCCCATCGAGTATCTAAGAAGAGAAACGATGGTAAATATGGTGGTGTAAAATAAACAAAACAACTGATCGTGATGCCTCTTGAAACCATAACAACAGAAGCTGGGTGCATGCGTAACCATAGTAACGCAAAGATTATGGGAAACCGTGAATAATCTAGGTAACCGTGAATAATCGTTTCAGTAGAAAATACAGATAAAAGGGACACAAAACAATAACTTCTAATTTAGTCTGTTTATGTACCAGCATCACAGAAGCAGAAACATGTAAGCAGGCAATCCTGGCAGCAGTACTTACTTACCCTCATTCTTTCTGAGTCATAGTCTGACACCCGCATGTGGTTTCAATAAAGCACGAATTTTGCTTTGAGAATAATTTGAATGCTTTGAGTCACACAAGAAACATGAAATATCATGGAGGACTAAAAGCTCTTCCTGGAGCTCACTGTTCTCCTGCCTCCTCCTCCAGTTCCTCCAACCTACGCAAGCATTTGTTTGATTTACCAGAAGAGCACACAACCTTTTAGAAGAACTAAATCCCCTACAAAAGTATGTTTAGCTTTAGAGCTGAACAAATATGCACACAAAACACCAAATGTGTTGAGGAATTTCATTTTTTAAAAAGACAGTGAACTCTTTAACAATAAAGCTGTTGTATAAAGTGTGCTCTCAATAAGATCAATTTTCAACACTACTCTATTTTTCCATTATTGTTCCATTCTGGATAGTCTGATCTACTGACCTAGGTCTTGTAGTTGTTTTTTCCAGGTCTCTGCTTCAGGGGAGTCAGGATTTTCTTGTATCAGCTGCTTTAGGGTGTTCTTCAGGTCCTCCACTTTTCCAGAATGTTCTGTAAGCTCAGACAGCAAGGCCTGCATAGATTGCATGGAGGTTGTCACAGTCATTATATTGATTATGCAATATTTGAAGTGATACCAGGCTGCTAAAAATGCTGAGCAATTATCTTAACATCATCTGTCGGTTTTTTCATCTGTGCTGACCTTGTTTTCTCGGGCCTGGGCATGGACTGCCTCAGGTCGTGAAGGTGATGCGGTCTGCCCCTGTGCCAGGCTCTGTTCCCGAGGACCAAGCCACTGGAATAGAGCCTCAGAGTCCTGCCTGACCTTCTGGCACAGCTCGAGAGAAGCCTGTTGTCTGCTCTGCCTCTCCTGAAGATCCCCACCCAGTTGCTCATACTTGCTGTTCACGTCCGCCACCACCACCTGGATCTCAGTCAGGTCTGTCGGGAAGGAGTGGGATAGTTTCAAGAGAAGATAAATGATGACTTTATTAGATCGAGTGTAGCCTGTTGAATGTGCTGCTTTTATCAGGTTTCTTCTTGTTCATGGTGACAACACTTTGTTCTATAGTTATTTTTTTAGAATCTAACAAACAAGCTGAACAGACACAGACAAAAGCTGACATGGCATTTCAGATTTATGAAAGCACAATGACTGAGTGGCTGCAAGTGTTGCGTGTTTTCCTTTTTGCAATGAGAGTGATGCATTTTGTTAGGTGGCAAAATTGTCTTTACACACACAAGTATCCAGGTGTCTGATCTCTGGGATTCACTTTAACAGTACAAGTTTTTAGGGACAAATAAGAGTTTCCTGGGTCTGAGTTTGGTATGATGGGTAATAGACTGGAGACAGAGTAAAACAGTGAGTGTGTGATGGAATATACTGGGATGTGGATGGAGACAACGTGACCTGCAGCACAGTGCACTCAGGAGAGGGGGCTCACCTCTGCAGGTGTGAATGCCATTGAGACTGCTGGAGCCACCGGCACCATTTAGCGTGGGGACACCTGGGAGAGAGACACGCACTCAGACACTGGCGCTAGACACACATGCATGAACACTACAAAGACGTAAGCACTTGCACATATAAGGCTCAGACCAGTTTACAGATATAAGCTCACGAAGGTTAAACATGGGGCAGGAGAGGCTAAAGCAGACATATACAAGTCTCACAATTAATAGCGAAGAAGAAGCTTTTTTGTGTGAGAACTATTAACTGATAATTAAAGATTAAACATGGATTAAACCTGAAACTCCTTTCATACACCTATCCATTTACAATTTCTTACTTTGTGATTTTAAACATATGGAAGATCTCCTACTATTTTTAGCGTTACACAAAAGTTTAAAATGATACCCATTCAATTAAAGAGAAAATGTTTGAAAGTATGTGATGATTTATAAGAGAACTTGAACTATTTTTGGGAATAATTCCTCAAAAATGTCATCCATGATATAAACATGAGAGAAGTTTATTACAGTGATGCAGATGGATATTTAAAGTGTATATGAATAGTATGATCTTACTAGTCTTGCTTTGTGGAGCAGTGATGCTGATGATCAGACTCTCCAGCTCTGAGCTGCTCTTGTTTAGCTCCTGAACTCGATTGCCCTGGGACTCCCACTCACTCAGCAGGTCCTGAGAGGAAATCATGGAACAGTTTATAAGCTTATAAACTTTGGAATATTAAGAAACATCTTGGTGTCATTTTCTCTAATGCACGCCCACCTTGAGCTGCTGTACTCTTCTCTGCAGGCCCTCTGTGTTCAGGTTGGGTTCTTTAGCAGGCAGCTGCTCTTGTGCCATCTGCAGCCACCTGAGCAACGAGCCAGAAAGCGAGCGGAACTGCACCAGCTGCTGGTCACAGCCCTGGGTGGCATTTAGCCTATAGATACGTTGAATAATAAAAACAGACAATTTAATTAAAGAACTGCTAATCAATGGGAAAGTATTTGTTTAAGGGGTTAGTGGTGGAGTCGACCTTTCATTCCAAATATCTTACAAGGTTTTTTATTTTGCAAGATGTTTTTAAAGAGATGTCATCCAACCCACAGCTTTAAAACCTTTCAATGAACTCATGCAGCAGTCCTCTATTCCACTATTCCAATGGCCAGTACAGCTCATGTTACATTTAGTACCAGGAAAAAAAAAAAAAAGGCCCTGGCTCAGCCGCTCACATTAAAACACAGAGGGTGTTGTTATAATCCTACTTCCCATATATCAAACTGTCGCAGGAGTCGATTATATGAGGAACCAGCTCTGGCATTTTCTAACATGAAGACCTTCAGAAAAAGCATCCCTAATGGGTAATAACCTCAGTTTGGCTGAGTAGAACACAGACAATAAATTAATCATACAGGTTTTATTTTCACAATGTGGTGACTGGCATGACTTCAGCTTACACTGGAATCTGGTTATGGAGTGCCACTACTAGTCTTCCCATGAGCAAAATTCTGTATGCCTGTAATATCTGTTACACTCTTGGGGCACTTTGATAGCATGGTTTGGGTTCACTGGTCACCTTGGAAGAAAGAGTGACAGCAATGGCTGATTTATTCTATATTTTATAATGAATCATTTTTATCCTGATGGGAGCTGTCTCTCTGAGGATGACCCCCACAGGATATAGGGTCTCCCTGAATGACTTAATAATAATAAAAACGATCTAAAATATATGCTGTGACCTTCACAGTCACCAGATTTCAACGCAGTTAAATATTCATGAGAGATTTTGGAGAAAAATATTAGACACTCTACACCACCACCATCAAAACTTCAATATCCTTTGAAAAAATGATGGAAATTTCATTCAGTATAGTGGCCAATGCACACTGAAGACTCGTTTTTCACTCTAATTTGTGTACATTATCCTCTACTCCCTACTCTTCTATAAAATCCAGCATACAAGGTTGTGAATTTATTGAACTAAATTAAAATTAACCCAACATGTTTAAGCCACCCCTAAAGTGCCAACATGTATGCTGTTTAAACACTGCAGCACATTTTACTCTCTGACAGTTAATAAAGTTATATTGGAGCAGCTATAAGTGTGTGTTTAACTTCCACACTGTACTGATTTGTAGCTTAGTTTATTTACTGAGACACTGGAAAGTATTCCATCTACAGAATCCACATGAGGTGATCCAGGACCCATTCACCCCAAAAATACAGGACGTGAAAAGAAAATTTACTGAGGCTCTGAGTTGGCAACAAAATAAACTGGACTGTTTTATTACAGATTCATGGACCAGTCTGTGACATTAAGAATTACGTGATTCAGTTAAGTCAGTGTTTTCCTAACATAATTCCTGTAGTGGCCTTTTACTGCACTTTTAAGGCTCCTATCCAGAGGACAGGTGGGTTTCTTTCTTATTAAAGCCCAGAACTCACCTCTCACTGACGCTGGCTTCTAGTCGAGCAAACTCATCAGACACCTTTTTGGTAGAGTCCACGAGGATATGTGCATTTTCAAATAGTCTTGACTTGCTCAGGTCTGTACCAAGCTCCACGAATGACTTCAACTGACTTGTTTCTTGGACAAGATCTGATTTTACCTCCTAAAACCAAAGTATGGTAAGTTAAATAGAGACTTAACCTTTATAAGGTAACATTAGTGTGCATAAAAAGCATCTAAATACTGCACCATGGCCACTGGATCTCCATTACCTCTATGGTGTGTTTATAATCCTCGACACTGTGGTCCGGCAGGCCCCCGAGGCTCAGAACTCTCTCGCGGCTCTGTGTGAAGTCGTGGAGGTCCGAGTTCAGGCGCTCGAAGCCCTCCAGCTTGGGCAGAACTGCCCGCAGTTCGGCTTCTTTCTCAGCCTGCTTGGTCTGGGCTGTGGTGTAGCGCTGATTCAGATCCTGCAGTGCCCCCTGCAGACCAGAGACTGTCGATGCATCTGCTGATTTCAACAGCTTAGACACAGAGTCACGAGTGGCCTCCACACTGCCCTGCCGTGACAATAATTCCTGCCGCAGTTTCTGTAAAAAGAAAATAAAATAAAATCAGGAAAAACTATTTACAAATAACTTTTAAGGTTCTTGAAATTCAAGTCATTAACACTAGATGCCTTATTATGAGATATTCATATATTATGGCTATTTTGTCATTTTACATATGGCAAACAAGGCAAATGTGATACCTGATTTTGGGTGAGAGCCTCCTGCACTGCTTGGGCAGTAGGTTGGACTGGTCCAGGGTCTAATGCTAGACCATCCAGCCAGGAGAGCAGTGCTTTGAGTCCCTCCTGAACACTGACAGACTGAGCGACAGCAGTCTGGAGTTGCTCAGCTCTCTGAGACGCACACTCTGACAGAGTTTCGAACCGCTTCTCAAGTTTATCTGAAACGGATTATGTAACCAAATTAATATGAATTTAAAACACAGTTAACCTGCATATAATAATTGATATAAAAAGCAGAAAATGGATATGTAGTTACCTGTGGCGGTGCTGATATCTGCTGTTTTGAGTTTGGGAGAGTCCTGGGTGCTTGTGAGCACTTTCCCAGCTTTCCTCACCTTCTCCAGTTGCACTGAGCGCTCAGTTAGCTCATCTTGCAGATGCTTAAAGCAGGCAATAAAAAAAGCAATAAAGACATAAGAGGTTTTATTAACATCACTCACTGATTCAACTTGAAACCTCTTCACTTTGCATTAGGGCAGAGTAGCCACTACTGTTACCTGTACAGTCTTCAGTGTATTTTGTAGTGTCTGTGTATCTGTCTGCTCTCCACTGGGTTTTAATATGCTCTGGTTCTGCTCCTGAGCAGTGAGCCATGAATCCAGAGCTGTAGCCTCGTCCTGGTACTGCTGGTAGCGATCCAGTAGACTGGACAGATGGGTACCAAGATCGACAGACTGCAACAAGCAGAAGATGATCCAATAAATTAGTCACCCAAAAATAATTTCTGAAATGAATATACATTACCTGATGTGACTGCTCCATAGAAAATGTTTACAGAGGCACAAAAATGTTATTTTTAAACATTCTTTTTATAATTTAGTTCCTTTTAAGGATGTTATAATAGACACATTTCATAACGTTTTGGATGACACCGATTAGTGGATTAGTAGTCAAAAAAAATCAAAGCATGATGCATACAGGAACATTTTTCCCTACCTTATTCTGTAGAGAAGCGTAGCGTTGTGTTGCATCTTCTAGCTTATCACTGACAAGCTGCCATGTGTCCTGTAGAGCTGGGTCAATAGCACCCTCCCTTTCCTGAGACCCTTGTACCGAATCCAGCACCTTCTGTCCAGAAATGGACACGAAGCGCAAGTCTGCCTTGTGGCATATCACATCATCTGCCAGCTACAAAACATTGAACAGTAACAAGCCATCATTTTTATGCATAGATCTCACGCACAAAATTACACTTAACATTTATGAATTATTAATCATTTAGACATAATGAATACCTTTTTATGCTCCTCCAGCCTGTCTTTCAGCCCTTGTGCATCAGCTTCTCCTTCCCTTAAGGAATGCAGCTCCCTTTCACTCTGCTCCAGCCATGCTCCCAGGTTGCCATGTTCTTCCATGAATTTGGAGAGGTCATCCTGAAGTGCTTCAGTCCGTCTTAGTCTCTCCTGGCAGCTCTGGAGACGTTCTTGGTGCTGGTTCTGGAGCTGGTCTAGTTTGGCACGTAGGCGCTGCTTCTCTTCTGGGGGAACGCTCGAGTCTGGCTGCTCCAGGAGAGAGCGTGTGGACTGGGCCACCTGTAGGAGGTGAGCCTGCTGGGCTTGTAACTGCTGCAAATCAGCCTGTAATAATCAGCACAAACATGAGTAAATTAATCCTGAGTAATCACACGGTTCAATTAGAGTAATCACACGGTTCAATTTGAAAAGTTTGATTCTGACCTTCAGCATGTCATTGTGCGAGTTCAGTGACCCCACGGGCACACTAGCATCTGGAACAGTCTCACTAAGAGACTTCCTCTTAGAGGTGTCCAGTGTCGATAACTCCTTAAGCAGCACATCGATTTTTCCCTGAGTCTCCTGCAGCTGCTCTTCTGCTTTAGCCTTGCATAGACAAGAACAAATGAAAAGAAAATACAGTTTCAGGAAGCACTGAAGAAAGAAAGTGCAATTCGGATATATTCTGAGATCTTTACCCTTTGTGTGTTTTGCTGGAGAGTTGTATTGATGGTTGAGTCCAGCTGAGCCAGTGAGGACTGGGCAGTGTCTGTGAGGGTGTGGTATTGCTCTTTCATATGTGTCAGTGCTGCCTGTAGTTTAGCCCTTTCTTCTGGACTCAGATCACCACCACGCTCAGCTAGGAACTCCTCCACTGACCGGATTGTCTCCAACATACCATCACCTTTAGTCTGAAGATCTTTCTGGACCTCCTGAAATGTTTTGACCCAAAGAAATGGATGTACATTAAGATACATGGGTAATCGATATTCCTATCTAATAACGTAATCATGCAGCTCTCATATTTAATCACCTTGAGTTCACTGTGCTTTTGCTGAAGTACATTCACATCATCTGACTCATCTCCTGTTCTCTGATTGGCTAGCAGGCCCGCTACACCAGCCAACCACATACTGAGGCCTTCAAGCTTCTGTGAGCACTCTGCTTTCTGCTGCTGCACTACCTAAAACCCAGCAGAGGTTTTTTTTTTGTATAACAGAAACACAAGTCCTTTAGACAATACTCAAAACCACAGTTATCAAAATCGCATGGCTTAGAATGAACACCACTCAAACCTGACACTATACAAATGAATCAAAAAGATGCATTGTTTGAGCATAATGTATCCAGACTGATCACACAGGCAGACAAACACAAATCTTTCACAAGGTAAGTCAAGCAGGAAAAATGTTTTGATTTTGGATTATCACAATGACATTTCATCAGTTATTTTCCGTTTCTTCAAAACAGATTGAAACAGTGGGGAAGAAAGGCTGCTATTATGAAATGGCTGATTTTAACTCTCTAGCCTTTTTGAGTTGGCATAAGCGCTTGTCCTCTGTGGCAATCTGTAACAGCAAGGCAAAGAGGTTAATACATATATGTTATATCCACACACATGCACAAAGCAAAATAGTGTATCTAGCAGCAAAGTGAGCAGTAGAATAAGCTGTAGAAGCACGATGGAGCATAGCGTTGTAAAACTGACGCCTTACAATAAACTAGCTTCTATGTTTCCGCTGCGTTGTGACAAGTCACTAATATACAAAAGCACGAGATATATTTTATTGATTATGGTCATCATGTTTGTTATGTAGTTATTGACAAGATGTTAATTAAAATCCAAAGTAAAATCAGGTTTTTGTTATTGTCGCTGTAAAGGCATAAGCATTCAACCAGGTATTTGCAAACCTCTCTCTCCCTAGCAGTCTGTCTCTCTTTTTCTCTCTCTCTTTCCACTTGTTCCCTCTCTCGTTCCTTCTGCTCTCTCTCCTCTTCTCTGACACGTTGGACTGAGAGGGCCTCAGCCCTGGCGTGGGTGCGTCCTGAGGCCTGGTGAAAGGCATTCTGGAGCTGCTGCAGCTGTCTAAGCAGACGCCTGCTTTGCTCAGGTGCGAGATCCTGTGCGCACTCTGAGATGAACACCTGGATGTCAAACGCCACAGCATTTACATCATTGGAGCGAGTTGTGAGACACTCCTGTAGATCCTGAAAGGGAAAAAAGTATGTAATATGTGAGAATAAACAAACATGACCAGGAAGTGGTTACAGGAAAAAAAAATGAACTATGAGATGGTGATGTCCCAAAGTGTCTTAAACTCTGTATAACCAAAACAATTTTCATTAATTTATTAAATTCATTGTACATTTTAACCATTCATAGTTACATTAAACATTGCCCCTTATATTAGAGCAGCTGTAAAAAGTCATTTCTTCACCAGTCTATTTTTAATCTCTCTCGAAGTTTGGCAAGTTTTAAAGAAACCAGTGTTGAAAAAGCTTTACCTCTGACAGCTATAAACTCTAGCACTAGAGACTCCTTCCAAAATTGCTCAGTAAATCTCTCCTTACAGAAACCTTCCCTAAATATCAACAATTCTACATTTTGTGAATCCTTTTATGTAGAAGTATGAGTGGAATATACCTTGACTTGTTGCAGTTTTTGCGTGAGCCACACTAATGTTCTTCTATCATTCTCTTTAATCGTTCCATCCTCAGATGAATCTCCTTCTTGCTCCATCTGAGTTTCTGTGTCTTTAAGCCAGCTCAGAAGACTGTCCACTCGCCCAGTCAGAGACTCCAACTCAGTACGCACTGCCTCCTAAGAAGAAGTAGTAATTGTTTTAACACTTTTACAACAGCTAGTGATACTTTAAAACTAATGTTCCTAGCTGATATTACTGTCTTACCTTCTGTGCATCACGATGTGATTGCATCCCTTGCAGAGCGCTCTCAGCGAGTTCTTTTGCAGCATTAAATGTACGGGAGAGACTCCGCTGGTCCTTCTCCAGCGCTGTGACTAACTGGGGTGGGACATCTTCACTGTGTGACTCCAGGAGCTGCTTAGCTGCTTCAACCTCCCTGTTTACTTGGGGCTCCAAATCAGTGAGCTCTAGAGCAAGAGCCTAGTTTTAGAGTAAATGGGGAAACAAAAGAATGATAATGAAAATAAAATACTTGATCACTTTAGGATATTTTGTTTTCAGTTTGAAAGGATTTTTTGGGGTTTTCCCAAAGGGAGAACCTTATAACAGAGGGTTGTAGAGAAAAACCTGCTAGTCTAAAGAGGAACAATGTTGAATCGTGTGTGTGTGTTTGTGTGAAAACGCAAATTGTTTTCAGTATAGTCTTTTAACAAATCACTCACCCTGAAGTTGATACTAGATTTTTTGCATATATATGAAATTGTCACAGTCAAGAGCTTTGAGAGGACAAGCTTTACCATTAAAGCCCTTATACACATACAGTTTCAGTTACAATGGGGTCCACTGCTGCAGGAGAACAAACAGCTCTCTCGACAACACCCCATTTTCTACGAATGTACAAACAATACATTATCAGTACTCACCTCTGTCTGTTTAATGATGTCATCAAGCGTGGCAAGACTCCTCCCCATAAATTGTTGCTGCTGTTGCTTAAGACGGACTTCAGTGTGTCGTACCATGGACAGCAGAGCTACAATTTGTTGATCATGTTCCAAGCATTCTTGCCGGACCAAAGAGGACTAAGAAGACCAGATAAAAAAAATAAAAAAAAGATTAGCAACAGTCCAAGCAAGTTAAAGAGTACAGTAAAATAATTGCAGGATTAACATAAACACAGCATCTTACCTTGCTTATCTGTGAGGCTGTCTTCTGTTTTTTGGCCAGGTCTTCAGCCTGTTTTTCATTGACGCCTTCTTGACATTCTTCAAAGTCCTCCTCTTCCCAGCATTCTGTAGTATCAGACTCAGGGACCTCTTCTAAATAAGACACTCTTGACTCCGAAGACTCTTCAATGGATGATTCATCTTTGAAATCATTGTCAATTGAAGAGTATTCATTAGTCATGGCTTGCAGAGACTCCTTGCTAATTGTATACTCCAGCTCTGTTTTGGAGGTTTGTTCACGTGTACTCTGTGCTACAGCGTCTTTGGTTTTTGGCAGAGATTTTTGGTGGTCTTTATCTTCCTCAGTAATAGTAGTCTTTGGTTCTTTGAGAACTACAGAGTCTTCTAGCTTTTCACTTTTGAGACGTACAGATTCTTGTGTTCTTGTCTCATCAACTTGGCTGTCTATACCAATAATGGGCTTTGATGTTTGCTTACTGGGGTCAGTAGTAACATGTGAGCTCTCCGTACAGCTTAAGTCTTGCTTTTTGTAAATGTTATCATCAGTCAGATCTGTGTGGCTAAAATGGGTTTGTGTAGAGTCTGTCCCAGTTGAAACATTTTCTGGTAGAAGGTTTGTATTTTTGTCTATCTGCTTTGTCTGCTCTATTACATCAGTCTCATTTTCCTTTGGATGGAGTGAAGACGATTTCTCCACTAGCTTGGCTTTCTCATGCCGTTCTTTAGCCGACCCCTGACGTAATGCTTCTAACTCTTCTGCAGCCTGTTTCTCACTGACACCCCTCTCAAAGACTTTCCTAAGTATGCTTTCTTTGGCTTTCATCAAAAGTGCTTCTTTCTCCCGCTGTGCCTGCTTAGGCTTTTGAGGTTGCTCCATTTCATCTTGTCTTACTGCACTGACTGTATCACTTTGAGATGCGACATCAGCGGGTGGTCTTTGCACTGGCTCATCAGCTTTGCTCTCCTCTGACTCCTTTTCAGTATTTTCCATCTTGGCTTTTTTGTTTTTTCTTTTCTTCTTCCTCTTCTTGTCTGATTGATCTGGGGCAAGGTCCTCATTGAAATCTATTTCACGGTCAACCTGTGTTTTTGACGTATCATTTATGACTGTAGACTGCATTTGTCTCTGCAGTTTATCTTTCGTGTGGACATCCACCAAAACTGCAGGGTCAAGTTTTGATGTTTCAGCAATCAGACTTATATTTTCCATGGGTTGCCTCTGTTTTGACACTGATATACCCTTGACATCCTCTATTTCTTGGTGTAGAGACTCTGGGATAGACTCAATACCATCACTTGTATCTGGCACTCTTGACGTCTCTGCTTTGACCAGTCTCTCTATTTTTACCTCTACATCAATGGATTTTTCATCAATGCCAGCAAATTCTTTTGTAAACATGCTCTCCATGGGTTTTTCAGGTGAATCCTCCGTTGTATCTGGTGTTTTTATAACTTCCAAATCTTTCTGAACAGTGACTTGATCATAGTTCTTGGTGCCCTCTGTAGGCGAAATTATGCTTGGAAATTTTAGTGTGTCCAAATCCATTTTAATTTCTCTTTGCTCTTCCACATACATCTGATCGCCAGTATCTTCTCCAGATGTGCCCTTGGTATATTTGACACCTGTAATAACCTTCAAATCTTGTTTGGCCTCTTTCATTATCTTTCCTTCTACAGATTTCTTATCAGTGGCTACAATGTCCTTTCCAACCACAGGTTCCTTGCCTTCTGTAGGTGAAGTTGCACCCATACATATAGGCTTCAGAATTTCCACATCCACTTCATCTTCTTTCTGTTCTTTCACATCCGCAACAAATTTTTCATCGCTGACAAAGACTTCTGTTCCAGATTTACCCTCAATATCCTCCTCAAGAGAAACCCCTGCCAGATCTGCAGCTTTTATAACCTCCAAATCTACTTCGACGTTTCTCTTCATCGTCAGATCTTCAGATTTCTGGTCAGTGACTACAACTTCCTTTTCGAATTTGTTCTCTGTACTCACTATGCTCGAAGTCATGCTCATATATGAAGGTTTCAGAACCTCCAAATCCACCTTGATGTCTTCCACACTTGATTCTTTCACATCATTAACACGTCTTTGATCAAGGGCAACAAGTTCTTCTCCAGTGTCCTCAATATTGTCTACAAGAGAAGGCTCTTCCAGATCTGAAGCTTTTATAACCTCCAAATCTGTTTTGACCTCTTTCTTAATGAACAGCTCTTCAGATTTTTCTGTAATAACTGCATCTTTTTCAGACGTGGTGCCGATTTTCTCTATAGGTGAAGTTACGCTCAAATATGGAGGGTTTAAAACTTGCAAATCTTCTTGAGCCTCTCCTTTCATGTCCACCTCTTTGGATTTCTCAGCAGTGACTACAGCTTCCGTTCTATACTCTGACTCTGTGACCTGTTTGAGCACTTTATCTTCTGAAGATTTTTGATCAATACCAAGATCAGCTTCTATAGTCTTCTTTTCAACAGCATGTACAGGAGAAGTTGCATTCATCTCAGAAGTTTTTATACAATGCTCAGATTTTTGAACGATGCTAACTTTGATCAATTGGCTGCCTTTAGCCTCCTCTGTATTGACCTTGTTTTCCTCAATATCTAAAACTTCACTTCTGAACTCATTTGCAGTGGCGCCTTCAGATGATGATTCATGCTCCACTGGAGTTCTTCTAGTTTCAAACTCCATTCCAACCTCTTTCTCTGTTTTCACAATGGGTACAGATTTTTCAGTTGAGCAAACTTTTATTCCATTTTTGTCCTCAGTACCCTGTAACTGTGGTGTCATACTTGTATATAGTAGTTGTACCTCTGAACCTTTATCGCTTTCTGTGCAGACTTTGGTTTGCTTTTTATGTTTTCCTCTTCCTTTCTTTTTTCCTGGCATCTTCTGCTCCTCAGTAACTGTTGATATAAGAATGTCATTTCCATTGTCAGTGCTCCCTTCACTTTCATGGATTATATCAGACACTGACTGTAGTTCTGGTGCCATAGTAATCTGCTTTGTTTCTTTGTCAATTTGGACTTTATGCACCTTCTGAGTTATTTCTGGAACAATGCTGATGTCAGTCTTCTCATAGTTTTCCAGGTTTATGTCTGCTTTAGTGCCTGTCTGTATTTGGATAAATGGCTTTGTGGTTTGGGGTGAAATGTCATAGCTTTTTCCAACTTCAGCTTCAGTTGCAGATATTTGTGGAATCTGAACAAGTCTTGGTTCTTGCTGTGGTTCTACAGCATTATGTTGTTTAGGACTACATTCTTCAATTGCCTCCTGTAGCCTTCTTTCTGCTTTTAAAGCAAACTGACTTAGAACCGCCAATGATACATCAGCATCTTTTCCAACTCCACTTGAATCATCCACATGCATCTGTTCCACTAATTCAGACATTAGATAATGTTGATGGACCTGAAGCTTTTCATCTGTATCAGTCTCCATTTTATCTTTATGAAGATCTGTAGTCCACGATTGTGGCTCTTTGGTGTTGGCAAATTGCACTGTGCTTACTTCTACGTTTTCATAACTCCTCACTGTAGGACTGTCCTGATATGCAAAATGCTGTGATGCAAGAGGACCCACAAGACCAAAGTTATCACAAAGTTCTGCAGCCATTTCTTTAGAGATTAGCCCATCCTTAACAGCCTCATCAAGACTTGATACCCTCTGTCCACTGACAAGGCTAACTATTCCACCTTTCAAAAACTGATTTTTAGCAATAACCATGGCAACATCTTTTTGAACAATGTTTTTGTCAATAGCATCCAGAAGAGGTAGTTTTTCCCCATTTGATATATTGATGATACCTCCAGAATCTGCCTGACTTTGCAATAATCTGAGTGCTGGAATGGGATCAACTTGACCAGTCCTCACTGCTTCTGGCACAGTCATCAGGTCACCATTTTCTTTGTTTGGAATACCTCTAAATGGTCTTACTTCAAGGAATCTCCTACCAGTCTCAATGTCAATCTTTCCCTGTTTTATTAGGTCAAAGTATGGCAAAACACAAGCATTTTGAGGATCCAAAATACCACTTTTTACATTTGGAGAGTCCATAGCTTTATCTGCAGTGGCCTGATCAATCACACCAGAAGAGACAGCTTCAGTCAATGTAAGGTTGCTCTTTGAAGCACCATCATAAATGAAGCCTACAGTAGCCTGAAGAAAAGCAGCATCCGGATCTGAACTAAACTGGTTTCGTCTTGACTTCTCAAACTGTTTGAGTTTTGAAGCAAGTGAATCGTCAATGATGCCTTGATGTACTGCATCAGTAACACTGAGGCGAATGCCAGACCCATGGTGCACAATTCCGCCTTCAGCTACCTGTTGCATTAGGATCTGCTCAGTTTCCTCATTAGTAATGAGACCTTTTTGAAGAGCTTGTTGGAGTTGTACAGGTTGTTTTGTTTTGGGGTCTATTATTCCATTCATCTGTAGTTGTAGTTTCAACATTGTTTGTGTTGCATGTGAATCAGAACTCTTTCCATGGCATGATTTCTCTAATAAAAGCAGTCCATCTTTTTGCTTTTCCTCTATTAGCCCACGTTTGGCTGCAACGTTGACTGAAACCTTTTTGCCTTCTTCAAGGTCAATAATTCCCCCAGAGGCAATCTGGGCCTCAAGAAGGCGAGACACTGTATCTGTATCTAAGAGCCCTTCTTTAGCAGCCTCCTTTAGTGAGCATATTCGACCATGTTCCACATCAAACACACCAGCCATAGTCTTTTCAGACTGGATAACCTTAGTCATTAACTCTTTATCCTGGAGACCTTTCTGCGTAATATCATCAAGGCTAAGTGGTTGGCAAGCATGTGCATCCAGGAAACCACCAAAAAGCTCTGCTTTAGACATTAGTTTTACAGCAGTATTCCCTGGAAGCAGATCCTGGTATACAGCCTCATGAAGGAGCAACTTCTGGGACCCAGCAGTCAAAAGACCTCCCTGCAGCATCTCCTTAGCCATGCGATCAAGCTCTGCTTCTTCAGAATTGTCCACAGATATGGTCCAATTTATTTTTGATGAGTCTGCACTTTCTCCGTTTCTGCTGGTATCTGTTTCAACCAAGATTTGTTTGTTTACAGCTGATACTTCAATTTTAGCCCTGGCAAGTTCATCAGGCTGATTTTCTTCTACAGTATCTTTACTGGCTTTACCTGGCTGTTCTTTCCTACTCTTTCCTTCTGTGTCTGGACTTGACTGAAATGTGGAATCAGTAGACAACATCTTCACCTCTTTAACAAATAGGGGTGATGTCCCAGGTTTTGTTTCTGATACTTTGGAGTCGGTATCTAAGAGCTTTACTAATGTTCCATCAGTGCTGGTTTCCTTTAAAGAAATGCCAGCACCTCTTTGTACAGCATTCATAAGAGCAGTGTTATCCCCATCCATAAGAATTTGAATGTTTTCTTGTTTTGTTTCACTTAATGACCTCATAAACAGAGGTTCCCCTGCTGCCTCTCTGTCAGAGGGCTCTTTCAACTGTGGTTTATGTCTGTTTTGATCTTTTGTTGCTCCAGTTACATTAATGAGCTTCATCAGTTCAGGTTCCAAAAGGACCAGACGCTCTCCTGAGTGAGCGTTTATGTAGCTGTGTGTCATAAGGTAAGAGAGGAGATAGTGGAGGTCTTGCTCCTGGGACCTGGACAATTCCAAAAAGGAAGTATCAGAATGAAAGCGTGGCAGTGAGGCAGTGGCTGAAGAGAAAGAACCCCGGTACTGCAGAGACCTTGTTTGAGTCATTGTAGGCAGAAAGTCTGGAATGTGTGTCTGTTGAAGAAGGTTTGTGGCTTCTGGTCCCAAAACTTTCTCAGCATGGCCCAGAGGAATCAACTCACCACTCTCTGGAGAGTAGATTGTGCTAATAAAATGGCGCTTGTTTAGGACTTTCCGAGCTAGGTCACCTGAAATGACACCTTGCTGTAGAGCTTCAGTTATAGGAAGCAGCTCCCCTGACTCTGGCCATAACAAGCCCATAAAAGCCCAAAGAGATTCTAGCACCCTTAAAGCCATGCGAGGAGAGAGAAGGTTTCTTTGGAGAGCTTCATCTAATTCTAGGCGCTCTCCAGTAACTGGGTCTATGATTCCACCTGATTTTAACTGGTGAGTCAATAAGGCACATGCAAGGTCCTGGTCCATAAGTCCATGCCTCACAGCTTCATCTATTGTCAGTCGGTGACCAGTGCGGGGATCGGGAATGCCACCTGCAAACAGCTGAGCCTCTAGAAGCCTAATAGTAACTTCTCTGTCAATCAGTCCCTCTCGAGCTGCCCGGAAAATGCCAACCTTTATACCAGATCGTAAGCAGATTGTTCCTCGTGACTGCTGATTAACTGGCAGTAGACGCAGATCAGTCTCCTGATTCAAAATGCATTTCTGATAAAACTCGGACAGACTGAGTTTTTCAGCTGTATTAGGATCAATAAGCTCTTGCCTTTCAAGACGGGAGCACAGCTTATCGTAAACAGCAGCCGAGATGAGACTTCTCTCTTTAGCATTTTCAAGAGTAAGAATTTCATTATTGGAGTCATCCCAAAAGCCTCCTGTGCTCACCTGCAGCTCTAGGATACGAAGCCCAACTTGTTCTTTTATGTAGCCCACCTCCATAGCAGCAGCAGCTGGTATTGTGTGGCTCTTCGCGAATTGTGACTCTTGGACAAGATGGAGGGCAGCTTCTATTTCTGACAGTGACTGGTAGATACGGCTATCAATCAGACCAGAGGTGAAACTCTTTTCTAATGAAAGACCCTGAGGGGAATCAGGATGTAATAGACCACCTCTAACAAGCTGTGCCTCCAGCAGCACATAGCATGTGTCCTGGTCTATAAGGCCTCGCTGTGCTGACTGGAAAACTGGGAAGGTTTCCACAGTACCAAGATCAATTACTCCAGCGATGGTCCCATATCCCTAAAACAGGAGAGACACTATTTAAATATCATGATATTATAAACTTAAATTTTTATCATGTTATTATTTAAACTAGGCAAGTAAAGAATTATAGAAAAGACCCACAAACCAAGCATGCAAATTTAACATAAGTTGATGTTCAGTACTAATTAACTAACAAATAGTCCAGAGAATGGCAATTTTGCCTGCATGGATCATCATTGAAATTTAAAAAGACAAATAAAACATCAAGATTTGGTTTACAGCAACAAAGCATAAGCTTCCTAAAGCAAAAACAAGATAAAAACTGTAGCATTTTACAAGACTTTACAGCAAAAAGTGAGAAGAGACAAAGGGCAGCTCAGAAAACTAAGCCAACGGTAAGAGAGAAAGCAAGCACTACTTACCGTATGGGGGGGTCCATAAACGCGCACACACACAGATAGGCCGACGGCTCGGCAGTTTGAGGTGCAACAAGGTGAGAAGCTGGATGTTAGCGTTCTGCATGCCACACTCCATCTGCCTGCGACACTGCCAGCACTGACTATCTTCTACCTGACATTCCTATCAGTTTTTAATCTTAGCCTACTGTCTAATCATCTTATCTTTAAGATAACCTTCAGGGGGCATGTAGAGAATTTCTTGATCACTAGCTTAGTATTCGCTTCGGGACTTACCTCTAAGTAGACAGTAAACAGTAAATATGGTTGCTATGTGAAATGTCTTAGACTAATAAAAGGATATGGTCAAGATGACTAAACTACATACTGACTGAGGTCTAGAAAGTCTTCTGTTCTGACTGGTTCTGGCAGCTGTTAGTGATTTTAAAGCAAAATGCTGATTAAGTCACACAATATTACTGTTTTTAAGGACATAGACACAGACAAAAACACACATACAAACATATATATGCACACACACACACGTAAATGCTCAGTGATCTGGACACATCATGCTCAAACAGGCGAAATTATGCATAGCTGGCCTCTACATTAATCCCTATGAAATGTCTGATTTTTTTTAGGAAACCATTATAAAACCATTGTATAAGTGGTGTTCAAAACCTCGCTCCTATTCACACCACACTCACTTTTTTGGATACACACACACACACAAACACGCACACAAAGCTCATTACATACACACTTAATATGCAGTATGTATTAACAGACTACACAATTTACATTCTAATCATTGCTACAGACGAATGTTTATAATGTGTATGTGTACTTCACAGTGAAGATCAAAAATGTCCACATCTAAAGTACAAAAATAATCATGAATAATTATGTGTGCAATGAAATCTACATAAGCACTATGGGAATGACCTTTTGAAGATGTTTATGTAAAACTACTACACTATAAATTGCTACTTCTTTAAAACTCATGGCCGGTAAGTAGCAATAAAGCAGATGTGTTTGATGAAGATGGTAAAATGATGGATGGTGGTGACATGATTACAGGCATGTTGTGAATCGGATGTTAGGAATTCACTCCATGCTATTAAAAAATGTTATGTTGAAGCAACCCTGTGAGATTTATGGAGATGGTGATGGATGTCAAAAAACACAAGTGACAGGCAACACACAACATGCAGCACTCACACAGTCACACACAATTCTCTGTATAAATTCCTTAGAGAATGTAAAACTTGTCATGAGACCATTTAAAGCAACGTATCAGAAGCACTTTTTCAACACAAGCATTTTGCTGTTTAGAGCTCGCTCTGGCACAGAAGAACGCTCGCTTTAAACCTTTAAGTCTACCTTTCGTTTCTCCTCTTTGGCCAGTTGTTCTTCGAGCTGTTGAAGCTGAGCGGCAGAGCGGTCACACAGCTGGTTGTAGGTAGATTTCAATTCATCCAGCTGTGAGGCAACTTGGGCACGCTCTTCAGGGGACAGTCTAGAGATAGTGGGCCAAGTCAGTACAAAATGTGCATTTGTGTGAAAATATTTTAAAGTCTTAAAGGCTGGATTTTTAATTATTTGCTCTTTTCAAACTATTATTAGCTTTGTCTCCTAATGGTGATCCTTCCAGGACAATTATTCTCAATATTCTCATACTGAACATCTCTTCAATTAAGAAGTCTGTGTCTGTGTTAACTCTTCTACACCCCTATACTGTAATGATTTATAATCCATCTATTGGGTGTCACCTAGAAGAAGGTGTGTTCCTTCAAAGTCGGATTCCTTCTGAGGCTTTTTCTGCACGTCATCCCAAAGGAGTTTTTTTTTAATTATCATTGTCACCTCTGGCTTCATTAGGGATCTCTATCTACTAATTGTATTTCTGCTTTAATGACAATACAGTAAACGTTCTCATAAAACACGTAAAACTGAATTTATCTGAAAATTGAGAATCCCTGTTTTAAAACAGTATGCCATAATAGATGATGTATATCTGAAAGTACTGCACTCACTTGCTGGCTTGTTTTGAACGAAGGAAGACTTGTGTGCTTCTGATTGCTTCAGCAACTTCTTCGCTTTTTGAAGCTAACTGCTCACCGATCGCCTGAAGAAGAGAAAAATAACTAGGTCAAAAACTTTACCAGTAAAATCAGCATTTCATTTGGTCATGCCAGGATCAATGTAAGTGATCTCTTCATACCTGCTGTGCAGCAAGTGACGTCTCAGCTGGTCCAGCGGCTCTCTCCTGATGGCCCTTAACCCAACCTAGCAGGTCCGAGACCTGACCCACACAGGCTTGTCTCTCCTCCTCCACTTGTTTCTGCAAGACAAGCATTTAATTATTAAAAGTGTAACTAGCTTTTAATGTACACATTAACAGCTTGTCCAGCTTGAAATCATACCTCTTCCTCCTCGAGTCTCCGCAGTGCATCACTGATGTACTTGACATGTTGTGTTGTCAGTGTCACCAGAGCTGTGTAGCGAGTGCGAAGATCCATGAACTGCAGGAACAAAAACATGTAGCATTACAGTAGGACGTAAGAGTGTAACAAGTTACCCCACTGATAGTTTGGTTTAGTCCTTCATTTTTGGCCAAATTAGACTAAAGACGTGTAAATTACTATTCATAAATGTTGTTGTAGTTGTTCTTTCAGCTGTTCAGGGTCGCCACAGTGGATCATTTGATCCTCATGTTTCGATTTGGCACAGGTTTTACGCCAGATGCCCTTCCTGACACAACCCTTACATTTAATCCGGGCTTGGGACCGGCACTGAGAGTTAACTCTTCAGAGGCTGGGTTAGCGTCCTGCCCAGGAATCGAACTCTGGCCACGGCAATGAGAGTATGTGATCTTGCCGCTGGACCACGCAATTTTACATATTCGCTCTCGTCTTAGCCTGGGTCACCTTAAGGCAGGTCATTTTATTAACTGATCTTTTTTTTTGAAAACAGGGAAGCATGTCCCCTTCCATATTATGATTATTGACCTTATTTGAATGTTATCTTATAAATTATTGTATGTGTGTAAAGAAATTATAGTTTGACAACACACAGTATAAAAACACTTGCTCTGGGGACTTAACAGACTCAGTTAACTTTTAAATCAACTAAATCCGAAAAGAGGGAGAAATTTGTTCTCTCTTCCATTCCTTTTAACCTCCCATACCTCTTGTGTTATGGCATCTGATGAAGAATGCATCCTCCTCCTTTTCACTGGAGACTTCTGAGTTGATTCCACAAAAGCTCTAAAAGTCATCAGCTGCAGTTCATAGTCCTGATGGAAAACAGAGAGGCACACTGCACTGTCAGACAAATACTATTTGAATGTTGCTGTTTATAGGAAGACACATTGTGATGAAAAACTCGTTCCTGGAGTCCTGCCAAAACAAGCTCGGTCCACAGTAGCTCAGTCGAGTCGATCCGTTGTGAAAGAACGCTTACCTTAACAGCAGTGCAGTAGTGTTTAGAGTACGTCTGGCACTCGTCCAGTTTCGCTTGGTTCTGTTCAATCTCAGCCACCAAAGCCTGTAGAGGTACACAGAGAAGTCAGTCATGATGAAAAACATTCCAGCTAAGAAAACATCTCTGAAGCTGTGACCCACCGTCTGCTGGGCGAGCTGTTCAGACAGGGATTTGCTGTCAGTCTGCTCGGGCTGAGTGTTCTCCTGTTTCGCGGTGGTCTCTTCGATCCAGCGGATAAGACCTGAGTGACTGTCTCTGTACTGCTGCAGCACTGAGCCTACCATCTCCAGATCAGCTTGCCTACAGGAAACACAGATTAAAATGTTTAGTAGTGGTGCTAACAAACCATTCAAGCCACATATACCCCTGAGCACTTTTCCTATTCCTATTTGTATCCTTCCTACAGGGCAAAGAGCTCACCGTGTCTCCATTTGCCTGCGTATTCCATTCCATCGCTCTGTGAGCTGCTGGGCTTTCTCCTGATAGCGTTCCAGCTCAGGACTGCGCTCAGCATGTAGCTGACTGAGCTGAGTGCCTGCTTCCCGTGCCCGCTGCACCTCTGAGCTCAGAGACTGGAAGATGTGGTCCTGCTCCTTCACCTCTGAATGCCACTTCTAAAAAAAAAAAAAAAAAAAAGAAAGCAAATAGCATAAATGAGTTAGCATGAATGAATCAAAGTAAGAGTATTGTTTTCATACAGCCAATTTTGAATACAGCCTTATAATATAAAATCACAAACCACTGAAACAAATGAAATAACCAGTCAGTATTTCCATTACAGCTGGAACCATGGACACAAAAAATGTATTACATATGAAATGAAAAATGGAAAAATATCCATATCCTACAAGACCTTTAGGCTCTAAATTTTACATAACTTATGATTAACTTAAAATTTAGCACCTTGAAAGAAAGTAATCCAAAAGAGATCCATGTGTAAAAACATGAAGTGTTTAAAAAGGATGAGCTGCGTTAATGAAAGATTTAGTGAGGACTTGGCATTTTCTCTGAGCTTTAGCTTTTTATCAAGTTTTGTGAGTAAAATTAAATGAAAATCAGAGATGCTGTGAATTCACTTGCTTATTTATGGGCAACTGACTTTTATCAACTCACACATGTGAATATGTAGAAGATCAGAGAACTGAAACTTTTGTAAATCTGGCAGGAATTTTAGTTCGCTTTGACAGATGAAAACATTTCCACAAGTAAATAAAGCCCATGCTGTGCACCAATCTGTTGCCTGAAACTTCCTAATGTGACTTTTTGAGGCTGACATACAGAGCAGTGAGCTGTCGAGTGGAAAATGCCACTGAGACCCCTGTACAGTGACCAGGTGAGTGCCTGGATGTGATGAAGTGACTCACCTTTATCTGCTCTCTCAAGGCCTGGATGGCAGTGGTATCGGCAGGAACTATATCCTCCTCACTCAACCGTCCTTCATACTTCTTCACCTGACTCTCAGCAGCCTGTAAGCTTCTCATCAGCACATCTACCGTTTTCAACCTGAAACAAACAGCAAGACAATGAGAGGACTGACAGGGTGGGTGTGTATGAGAAGCATGGATGCGTGGGTGTGTGTACTGACTTGTGCAGATAGACGGAGGACAGCGAGTTGAGCCGCTCACTTTTCTCCACAGCCAGATTGAGCTCGGATCGAAGCATAGGCACACTGGAAGAGGAAGGCTTCTCCTCGAAGAAGCTCACGCAGCGTCTAGACACGTCACCCAGATCCGACTGCAGATTTTTCAGATGTTGATGCAGCTTCTGCTCAACAGATACAACAGTGTTGTGTTGTCAGTCTTCTGACTTTCCATTTAACCCACCGGTGCTTATAATCACAAAAGAATTGGACAAACAGCACTGCATTTCACAGCCAGAAGATGGCACTGTTAAATCTGTTATTGCTTACCTCTTGCTCTGCAATTTGAACAGCAGTCCCTGCACCATCTCCTGACACACCACTAGGGGGCAGAGTCTGCATGCCCATCATCAGCTTCTGTTCCGCCTCCTGCAAATGGGACTTGATGCTCTGCAGCTCTGAGAGGTAGGAGCGTGATACAGACTCATCCTTCTCCACTGAAAAAAATCAGAGAAACAAAATAAGAATTGTTGCTATGAAGTGGTGGCCCCGCGTCATATACAGTTAGAGACCTTGTTGAATAATCACCTGATTAGTGAAATGCTAATATAATTTGTCAAACAAAATTTTTTTTGTCTGCAGCTTATTGTACACATAAGAGCAGAGACAAATTGTGATTTCTTATGTTAGGATGGGTGCAGTACAAATCCCTGAAGCGCCTGCAAATAGTGATCATGTAAAAATCAGGACTGACAGAGAGAAATAAACGTTTGCAAACCAATAATAAATACAAAAAATATATTATTACAGATAAATTAAATCTAATCAGTAATGCAGGAGTACGGCAATAAGGCAAACACACAAATAAGTCACAAAAATATTATTATTATTATTACTATTATTAACATCTGAGGCTTTTTTTTAAATGGTTATAGCAAGCATTACACATTTACTGCATTAATTTAATTCATTTTTTAATTTTTGATTCTAAATAAATTCAACCAATAAATAAGACAGACCATTAAAAAATAATCAAAAAAAAATAAAAATAAAATAAAAAAAACAGCCTGCTTGAAGTACAGTGGTACAGCTTGACTTGGTGCTGTTACTATATTTATTTAAATACTGTAACTCAGTCCTTATACTACAGAAATGCCCATCACTAATCCTGACTGGTGTTTATTCGGATCTATTTTTCGACACCGGCACGTGGCCTGTCTGTTTACCCGTCTCCATGGAGATCAGCAGTGCTTGGCAGTGCTCGTGGCAGTTCTGTGCTCCCTGCTCGAGATCGCGCCTCTCGGCTGCCGTAAACAAGGCACTCTCACGGCTGTCTGCTAGGAAATCAGCTAGGTGGGCGTCCAGGTGATCCAGAGCCTGCTGTCTGTCAGATGGAGACTGGAAGCGCATCTAAACAAACAGAAATACTCAGTCAGGGGTTTCCTCTAAAGATTCTCTACAGGGGAATAGGTCGAGTGAACTGCAGTTTAAAGTAGTGACCGTGTCTAAAGTCCAGGAAGAGATGTTGCTGATGTCCTTCTGCAGATAATGCCAGGACACCACGCTCTTCATGTTCATGTGCAGCTGGTGCCATAAAGACATCACGTTCTGGTACAGCTGCTCCGTTCTACATACAAACACAACGAGCCCTTCATTAGCACAAACTAGGCCATGAAATACAATAAACCTTTTAGCAAATGTCTTATCTGTTGCAATTTGTAATAACCTGAAAACTGGTTCTTATGCACAACTTAATTAAGTATTTTTTTTGCTGGATCATATGTCAGCATGATCAGCTAACCAAAAATGATCTCACTCTTATTTCATTTAACTTGAAAGATGATAGCCAAAGAATACTGTACAAATTGACAAACAAGCAGGATACACATCAAGTGATTTGGAACATATTACGTGAGTGTCTTTACCTGCTGGCAGTGTCAATAGCCTCCTGGTTGGGAGGCGGAACTGTGAAGCACACTGATGGCACCATGGCCTCATTTCCTGTCGGGCTGATGATCTTCCACTTCGTCCTCTGCGAGTTGTCCTCTAACACGCACTCTTCTCCTTTACTAACCGTGATCTAACAGTGAGATTGACAGAGACAGAGGTGGAAAGATGGGCAAAAAGAGGAAGGAGTAAGTAGGTAAGGAAGATTTGAAAAATTAAAGCAAAGGAAAAAAAGCATAAATAAAAAATGCAGAGTATAAATTAAAAATGTAGAATAGATCACGTTGACCAAACGAATGAAAAAATGAAATGTTAATGCTAATGGAAGTCGCATGGGTAACTTAACAGTAGTATGATGTATGAACGCAGTGTATCTTTTTCGTTTCCCTGATAATATTTTAACCTGTAGTGTGTCATCAGTGTATCTGAAGATTTCTGTCATCTATCAAGCAATAAGGACATTTTTAGCTAATAAATTTATAAGGAGGTGGGAAAAATTCTTCTTCCCCGTCCACCCCATCATCCTGCCCTCTTGCACACAGGCGTGAGGTAGCAAAAAATGGGAAAGCTACCATCTGTCTGTGACCGTGGCTGACAAACACGCTATTCACGGATCACTGAAGTGCTGTAGTGCCACAACACTCGCCCCCATTTTGCAGCTGATGGACCACAGTCTGCATGCGAGAGGATGTTTTCAGACTAGGATGACATAATTGCTTACTTGAAATTACAACTAAGACACTGTAATTGTTATGTAAAAAAAAAAAAAAAGTGTTTAAGAGAGTGGATCTAATGCTACTGCGTGATCGTGACTGGGAGACTGGAGGAAAAGCAGGAGCATTAACTGTTCTGGATTAGAACAGAGTGGACAGAGCCAGGGCAAACAGCACAGGGCAGAGGAAAGAGTGATGGAGCAGTAGTAGTAGTACCTGAGAGTTGGCCTTGCCAGCCCCGCAAACACAGAAGAGAAATGAAGAGGGAAGAGAGTATGGGCAAAATAGGAGGGAAGGGGGGAGGAGGGATAAAGAGAAAGGGAGGTGGAAGGAAGGGAGAAGGAGGACAAAGATTAATTTTGGGCATTCTTAAGACCCTGCTTGACTGAAAAAGGTGATTATGGGTGGAAAAACAGATGGACTAGCGCAACTAAGGACCTGGTGAATTCGAGCCTGACTGAAATACAATTATGAGCAGATTTAGAAATTTTAAGTATCATCACATCTATACCCTGAGGTCTAAATGATGCACACACTCGGCTGTGTTTTAATGCGATTCTGACGCATGCTCTAGCTAGTGTTTTTACTGCATCAGCTCAGACAGTAATCACTACACCTCCAACTGCCTGTGCCTCTCTGGTCCGGGTTCAGTGAGTGCTCTCTCTCTCTCTCTCTCTCTCTCACACACACACACAGTTGCACACTTAACGGCAAATAAATCCCCATTTGATCTTAAGATCTACAGCCAAAATATTTCTGCCTCTAAGGTCTAAATAAATTCCCGTAATTGAATAAATACTTTATTCATCCACATTTCTTTAATTATGTATCAATATAAATTAACAAGCGTAGATGTGTGTCAAAAGTAAAAAAAAAAAAAAAAAAAAAAAAAAACATCCAAGGACTTACAGGCCAAAACCTTGTATTCTCCATTTTTGTCCTCTGTGCTTGTATTTTTATACACAAAGCAGAATCCATTGTCCATTTAAAACCTGGAAAGCATGACCCTAATATTATAGCAAGTGAGTCTACACTAGCAAGCTTAAGTAACTGCAGCCTCATTGGCTTGCTCTAGTTAATTTATCTGAAGGTGCTTTATTAAGAGATCTAATCTATAATCAATGTCAACATTATTAAAACATTTTTAAAGCAAATCCCATTAGATTAGTTTACTACTGAAAGCCCTTTTCAAGTATTAAATCCCACTTTCAGATGTATTTGGATTGTTGAAGATTTCTGACGTATCTATTTGAGTCCTGTATATTTTGACCCTTAGGTGGCATTCTATTGGGCTTATATTGTAATACACAGAGGTTATAATATACCACCGTTAGACCCTATTATAGTGAGCAATACGTTTCGGATGTAAACTGATTGTGTTGGTGGAACTTACAGAAAAATTACTGATGAAAACATTTTATATATTATGAATCATTTTCTCTGGTTTGAGAAAACATGAACGCTCTGTGCTCTACTGGTGTTGGTGAAAATAGCTGTGTTTTTGCAGCTACACATTGGCAGACGGTGAAGAGCATTTCAAAAGTCTCGTCACACTACACCTGACAGCAGAAAACATACAGACCTCCATTTTCCATCCTGTTTTAGAGCGCTAGTGGAAGACTTAGAGAGGATGGTAAAACATGTAGGCGAGCAATGAGCTGGGAGGAATGTGCTATAACAATAATAATAATCACTGGGTTTGCAATTAAAGCTATAATGCTCAAAAGATTTGGAGACACACCATGAGTGTGATTCTACAGAGGTGCATTTCATTGTACTGGATAGAAAAGGGCTTGAGGCATGGTCTGAGCAGGGCAGAATGGAAATCAGCCATAAAAAAAAAAAAAACACTGAGAGACATTGATATAAAAGTTCAGTACAGAGCTGTGTGTGTGTAAGTCGGAGCGCATCATTTATATGGGTCATACCTCTATTTGTTTGTAGTCACAGATGCAGCGGATGGGCGTGGCAGAATCCAGAACGTATTCAGCGCTACGTGGGCGGAGCTGGACCACCGTCTTGGCCCGTCCTACCAGACTGGCCACTGAACTACGATACTTGATCAGCTGCTCCTTCTCCTCCTGTGGAAAACCAACACTTGTCACTCAATCTGCATAAAACATTACTCGCATCACATGACACTGCTGAAGATGACATTTAAACCAATGATTCTATACAGGTATGCTTTGAGATACAAAACTATAGACACAAGAGTTCTCAGAATGATTGCTATTTATTTTGAGTTTATGTGATGCAATAAATTAGGACCACCATTATGCCATTTTGCCAAACCCTTGAAGTGAGAATTGACTAATTTTATGTATCTAAAGGTTATATTCTGTATATAATAAAATAATTACACAATTTTATATTTTATATTATTTGTTGGCCAAAAAATGTTAGACAAATGTCAAAGATTTGGAACAAATACTTAATTCATACATTAAATAATCCCATCTTCCAATATACTGAAAGACTACATTTAAGGTTAACATTTAATATAAGGCTTTGGCAAGACACTACTAGCTGGCAAGGTATAACATTATGCTAGTTTGTAATTTGCCTTATTTTATTTCAAAATGTTCCTGGGGGTTATTTTATTCCCAAATTATGAATGTGAAGATTTCTTGATATTTTGTTATTCAGGTTACACTGGCAGCTATCCCACAATGGTGCAGTGGATAGCACTGTCACCTCACACTGTCGCTTCAGGGTCCCTGGTTTAATCCTAGGTTTGGTTTACCGTCTCTGTGGAGTTTAACATGTTCTTCCCATGTCTGAGTGGGTTTCTGTCTGCTTCTCTGGTTTTCCTCCTGGCTTTCAAAAGCAAGCATGTGGACTGGCTAGTCTAAAATACCCCTAGCTGTTGATGAGTGTGTAACCGTGTATGTGTGTGCATGGCACCCTGTGACCTGACCAGGATGCCATGCTATCCTGTGTTCCTGCTTTGTGTCCAGCCTTGCTAGGAAATGCTCCGGCCCCACGGCAAGCTGCTGACCATTTATTTACAGACGAAATCTACCACCTGCTAATATGCCTTATGTCCACTGCAAAGATCAAATTAAATATGTTAACATTACCATTAGCTCCACTGAGAGAACTGATATTGCCCTGCAGGCTTACATGCATACACTGCACTTGTCTTCTATGAATATCTAGTCCACCTCTTTTGGGAGAAATTAAGATTTCTCCAGTTTTCCAGTGGAAATTAAGTATAATTATAATCATTACTTCAGAATTTTTAAGACTTCTAATCATCTTTACAAACTGAGATAATATCCTCACAGTAATAAGAAGCCACACTAATTTCCCTATACCAAGGATTTAGATGAATGTCTGCCACCACCAAGCAGGTCAAAGTTAATGAATGATCCCTGTGCTAACATTAGTGTAGGATTTTGTCTTTGCAATTAGCATCTCAGCTGGACACCGGTATAAATAATGAGCAAGATTCTAACCTTTTCTCTGGCCTCCATGAGTTTGAGGGTTCATTAGGGATTAATTTACAATGCAGGCTCTGAGAAGCGGAGACAAATTAGGGCAGTGTTCATGGCATTACACTCCGGTCTGGAATTTTACAAGTGGTTTTGAGATTGCAGGGAATTAATGCTGAGTTAAAGCTGGTGCTGTTGAGTGGTGATCAGATGCCAAGGTGTGTTGTTACCAAAAACCTTGGTGGAAATTATAGCCAGGCAGATGTGAGAGTCATGAAGCAAAATGGAACTGTGTCAGGAAATCAGTTAGAAGCAGCAAACGTGTTATTTTCCAAAGAGTAAATTAAAAACAGTTGTGCAGAGGCATCTGTCGAGCGCATGTTGAATTAGATTAATCTGTGCCCCCAGTAAGAACTGTACTCTGAAACAGAGACTCAAGATGTCTCAACAACATGCTTTTCATTCTAATAACAAGTCCAGACAATAACGTGTAACATCGCAATACGTCAATACAAGTCAATAAACCTCACAGACATTGCCTTTCTGGTCCTTAGCCAAAGTCTGGATGAGGACAACCTCCGAGGCAGTATGCTGATGTTTGCGCTGCAGGATTTTAGACAATATTTCTCCATGCCTGGCAAACAAGAGCAATACTGCAAGTTTCCCTCCATGACTATCTATGAGACCAACAGACTAAGAAGTGAACAGCCACCCACAATCGAGAAAGAAATCCAGAGATGAAAGCCATAATGGTTTGGAGATGACTAACCCTCCAGACGTCTCTGGAGGAAGTGGCTCACGGAGTAGAAAGTGCAGCAATCAGCACCAAATGTGGATGTGGTCCAAGCAATTTGAAAACGACCAGAAAAAAGGATGAAAGATCGGAGACTCAAACTCCAGAAGCCAGGAAGGTCATCTTAAAAGCACCTCAGACCGTATTATGTTAATTATTATGTGCATCATTTTAAAATACTGACCAGACAGAGATACAAATAGGAGGTTTGGATTAAAGGTTTTAAATGTAAAAAAAAAAGAAGTCGTCGGCCAGAAGTCCTTATATCTAATCATTAGTTGAGAGCATTGAACTCCAGTGACGTAGAACTGTAGAATTCAGACCATGCTGACACAGTGCCTGCATTTCCTCCCCATCGTTTTCCAGAATATCAAGCGGTTTACTGTTAATATTCATACTTAATTTAAATAAATTACAAAAGATTTAGGCCATCCAACTTTGGATTTAAATCCAAACGCAGTTAGAGTTCTAAACAGATACAGTGTCACTACATTACACTCCTTCAACACACTGAGCCATCACGCATCCAGTGCCAGCTCTGTCTCTTTTCCTGATGGTCGTGGAGGCAATATACAGTTCTCATGTCTGCTCTGTGTGCCCCCCCGTTCTCACTGTGCCATCTGCTGAGTGCTATTCAGGCCAATAGATCTCTGTGTGTGTATGTGTAATCAGAGAAAACAGCCATACCATGGAGTCCTGCAGCAGGTCCTCCAGTTTGCCTAGTCGGCTGTTTTGGTCACAGGTGTACTGCCGCTTGATGGTGTCCTGAAGCTGTCGCAGGTATGTCTCACATTCTCGTGCATCACTCATGAACTAAGAACGGCATCACCGTGGTTACAACACTATTTCATTCACACGAATGTGCAATTTAGACATTTTTTTTTTTTAGTTGACACAGTACCTGAAAATAGGCAGTGTTGTCCTTGAGATGTTGCTCCACACATACACCCAGCTGTCCAACCCACTGCCACTGTGTCTGTAAGGCAGCTCTGTACGCCTGTGGCCAGAGAGCATAATTCATGTCAAGGCTAATAACAGCAAAGCCGATAAATAATTATGTGGCCAAATGTGTATGAGAAAGATATGAAAACTGGCAAAGAGACATTATTTTGAATTTTTATAACATACACTCTCAGCATATCGATATTCGTGTAATGCATAGTGACATAAATGAGAGGTTTCTGTCATTAATATCATGACATTTTGAGTAATGCTGACTGACAGCTCACCTCTACAGTCTGCTTGGCTGGGTGGTTTTCCCGACACAGCTGATCGGCTGTTTCCTGTAGGGAGTGCATCACTTCCTGTTTTTCCTCCAGCTCTGACCTCAATTCCTGTAAAAATAAGGACAGAAGTCAAATGAAGTAGCAATCTACGAATAACACTAGGCTTATTCAGGCTTATTTCTTTGGCATTAATAATAAAGAGAAGTGCACTATGTAAAGGAATAATGTAGTAATTTTCAAGCATCAACAATAATTTCAACACTTTGCCCTGTACTGAGAACAGATCGGAAAACACCTATGTAGAGTGGAAATGTAATGACGGCTTATGGAGCTTCAGCAGATGTTTATGAATTGGCTCTCCAGGTGGTGCAACAGAAATCTGTGCATCTTATCACTAGGAGATAGCGAGATCAAATCCTGAGTCATGCACTGTCGGAAGGAGGGGTGGTGTTACTCGATCTCCCTCGTCAATCAGAGCTACATTAGCCAATCTGTGAGTTTATGTATGCAGAAGAAGGTAGCCAGCACTTCCTCAGTGTGTGTTAGGCTGCCCTGTGATGTACAGCATCAGCAGCTGCTGGCGGGTGGTTGGGAATTGACAATTGACAGAATTGGAAGGAAAACGTGTTTAAAAACTACTTTCACTGAATCTTCATCTCAAAGGAATTTCAGAGTTAGAACTACTTTTTGGGAAAGTAGAATTTGTGGCTGTGTAGGCTATTGAATACATAGCCTGTGTGCACATGGATGGATTTCCTCAGTGAAAGTAACTGGAATAATCAGTAGATGTTTATGGTTGTTGCACATACACTTCAGATATGATAGATGGAGCCTGAAAAGGTATTGCAATAGATTATTATATAGAATATGATGTGTGATGTACAAGTTTAATCCGGGACTGGATATAGAATGCACTTTGTCACTCACAGCATACTGTTCTCTCTTTGCAGCCATGTTGTTGTTGTTCTCGCTCCAATCGAAGGCCAGCTCCTCCTCTTCCTTCTCGTTGAGCCAGATGAGCTCTTCAGTGCAGTTTGACACAAACGCTCTCAAGCTCTCCAGGCAACGTAGTCGCCATGACGAATTCTCCTGTGTCAACAGAAAGCATTCACAAACTCTGATTTCATCCTTCAGCCCCATCTACACACACACACAAACACACCTGCACACACCTTTACTCCCCCGACAGAATGCACCCTCCCGTAACCCTGTCAACCTTTATATACTTGACTCTAGAGACTGAGGTGAAAGAAGGAGATGAGAAGTGTGTGTGTGTGTGTGTGTCAGGGGCAGGTGCTGTGCATTCGGTGTCATTTACAGACTCTCTCTGCCCTGCTCTTTGTCATAAGGTGAACTCTATCAGACCCTGATGAGGACTTATGTACATCGCAGTGACACACATACACAAACTTTAAAAATTAAATAGACACTCACGAGCAGCTTGCAGTACTGGTTCTCCAGCTTGGCCAGAGTTTCGGAATAATTGCTTCGAAAATTGGAAGAGACACTTGGCTGAGGAGAAAAAAGAGTGCTTAGATGAGTCAATCAATACAGGGGTCAGAGAGGTGTGACAAACACGGTGTGTGTGTGTGTGTGTGCACAGTACCTCATAACTACGAGCCTCCTTCAGGCTGTGCAGCTGGTCTTCCACGGCAGTGTGGATGGTGTGGTGATCCTGCAAGTGCTGATCTACAGACGGCAGGTCCGAGCCCCATTCAGCGCGCTCCAGCAACTCCTACAACACACACACACACATACACTCTTTATTCCCATGTTAACTTGCACAGTCATATAAATCAAATGCAGTTTTTTTCATGTTTCAAACTTTTCTTTTTGTGCTCTTTAGGTATGTGCTGATAATTGATACAGTATGTAGCATTAAAAGAAGCTTGTAAAAACATCTTGAGCAAACAAATGTCACATCCGAAACACAAAAATGGCAACATTTATAAGATGTCCTGAAGGTACTGCACGAAAACTTTTTTAAATTTATTTTGTGCCTAAGGAGTATATAAAACAAGCGAACCTGCGTTGCCTCCACCCATCCCAGTAGCTCGTAAATGAAGCGCAGGCTTCCTTCATCCTCCGATGAGGACATGGCCACCAGTTCGGAGCGAGACATGGGCCGTCTGAGCAGGTTCGCCATGACACCTGCTGCCCCGAGCAATGTCTGCGCTCCAAGCGTGGCCAAGCTCCCTGAGGAGAGCCTTTGGGTTTGCTCTCCCAAAATTCCTCCTGACAGGAAGTGGCCTTTTCTGTAAACGCTGGAGCACTGCAGTCGCAGGGAGACCAGCTCCTCCTGCAGACGTGTTACTCTACAGAAAAGCAGGAAAAGAAAGCACAAAAGAATTCATACGTGTCAAAAGATCATAAAATCATAAAAATATGGAACATTTTTATTCCCTATATGTTTTCCTGTAACATTGACACCTCCCTACTCCCTCTCACACACCTGAAGGCCAGCTGCTCCACTTGGTAGTACTTCTCATCTCGGAGGATTTGCAGGTCCAGTTGCATTTGGCGGACCAGAGCCTCGCAGTCCTGCAGGTATGCACCCAGCTCCTGCTCACAGTGTGCCTGTTCTCCTCTCTCCAGCAGAGACATGTCCTGCATCATACACATGGTGGACAGGAAGTATTTTATAAAACAAGAACTAACCCAAGCAGGATGCAACAGACGTGACTACATCAGTTTGATGCACAATGACAGCACTGTTAAAATAGACAAAGTCTGTGGTTGCTTTTTTTGTGCGAGTTCACACTGTTTTTTTTTGTTTGTTTGTTTGGCTAGCTGAGCATCTTATAGTAGCTACAACAATGCTGACTTTGTTCCCATTGTTCAAGAGGATTTAAATTGTAAATTATAGCAAAACAAAAATCTTCCTTTGTTGCCTTTGTTGAAATTATAGTAAATAAAAACAACATATAGAAGGCTGTGAATGTAATAAATGCTCAGCAGTGATGAATTAAAAAAAAAGGCAATGTAGATTTTGATGGTACAAATACAACATCAAGAAAACAACTGATACTTTGTGGGGGGGGTTTTCTGCATGTGTGTACACGCTGCTGATCAGTTTTGCTAGCGACACCCACAATTGCAAATAAATCCATAGCACTTGCTAAAAGTCTCCAGTTTACAATACGCTCATACTGAACATTCTTATCTGGTGTCGCACACACAGCCAGAGGATGGGTTCCTTTCTGAGACTGGTTACTCTTGAGGTTTTCTCCTCATGTTGTCTCAGAAACCTCAAAAGTCTTTGTTATTATTGCCTCTGGCTTGCTCTTTGGGGATCTAAATCTACATCTGGAGCTTTGTAAAGCTGTTCACAGCTATACAAGTAGAACCTAACATGCTGGAACTGTAGCCAAACCTTTGGTACGAAAACTAA
This sequence comes from Hemibagrus wyckioides, assembly GCF_019097595.1. Taxonomy (NCBI): domain Eukaryota; kingdom Metazoa; phylum Chordata; class Actinopteri; order Siluriformes; family Bagridae; genus Hemibagrus; species Hemibagrus wyckioides. Next base: position 10,096,638 of record NC_080733.1, on the reverse strand, counting down.
TTATATGTTGCAAATCAAAACGTAAGAAGGGAAGCAGAAAAGCGAAGAGTACGGCTTTTGCCTCGGCATGGAGGATTACTGACCGACTGCAGCGTGTTCTTGGCCAGGGTGAGTTTCTCCTCACAGTCCACTGCCATGTTCTGAATCTTATTAGCCATCTGGAGGAGTAACTCCAGTCTGAAAGCGAAACAACAATCCAGTGAAAAACCATTCAGCAGAATAAAACCTACAGCTCTGCTGCTCTCTCATTTAAAGCTCTACGCGATTATTTCTCAGACTGTGTGCCGCTACATCGTCCTTCACCTTTCCACAGCAGGCCTCAGTGCCTTCTCTCTCTCCAGCATCTCCAGGATCAGTTTCCCCCACTGCTCCTCCAGGTCATTAGGGTGTAATCCCTGTGGAAGTTTAAGGCGCCCGAACTCGATCCATACCTAAAGAGGAACACGGAACCAAACACGCAATCAGAACAGGAAATACTTTCACTTGGAGACTAATAATAGATCATTTTTCTTCTCCATCTCGGTCTTTCATTCCCATGAATAAAGCATTTATATCTTCATTTTCCCGGGAGTCATGTTCCTGCAGAGCTTCACTGGACCACACGATAAACAGCATGCTGCATTCCACAGCAGATTCAAGCTCAACTTGTTACTCATCTGCTCCTTCTATCTCTGTATATTCTTTCCATTTCTCTCCTCTTCCTCACCTCCAGCAGCTTGTAAAGGTGTTCAATGTGCCCCTTCTCGGTCTCCTTAGCAGGAATCTCTGTTTCTTTGAAGTGGACATATTCATTATAAAGTGCCTGAAAAGACGAATAAAAAGCAAATGTTGATCATCATATTTTACATTCATTGTTTACATTTGCAGAGAAATGAATCGCAGCTGGTCTTTCCTGAGCCACAATGTCTGAGTAATGCTTTAATTTTATTTACATGCACTCCAGTCTCTAAGGTAACCATTGTAACTTAATTGTGACTACAAAACCTTAAAATCTTCATTCGGCTTGTCTAAAAGCTGAACGTTGTTAAGCAGAGAAAAAAAAAGAAACATACCTTGAGCTCCACAGGGTTCTGGGGGAAGTTCTTGCTGGCCATGAGGGCCGTGTGCTGCCTCGTCCACTGCAGCAACGATGAGAAATGAGACTGGTACTCTGCCCATCGCTGATCAACCTCCTGAGAACAGGAAGAAGGGAATAAATGTGAGAGAAAAGCAAAGGACTGTGTGTGTGTGTGTGTTGAAAGATACATGAGGAAGATCACTGCACATACATGTGGCGTGATGCCTTCTCCTCCCTCTGGGATCTTGGGGAAAGCATCATAGATTGAGGACACATAGGTGATGACTGACTTCTCGTCGGGTGATGGTACGTCCACATCTAGTGAGAGAAGAACATAAAATAGAGGCAGCATAGATAATTAAACACAAGCTGCATAATTGAAATGCACTACAATTACTACGAATAATAATAATAATAGCTGTTGTCATTTAAGCATAAGATTGCTCAGGGTTTAAACTAATTAATTTTATCCTTATCCATTAAAAGAGTACATCGGCTTCCTTAAAGGCAAAAGCAGAAAGGTGAAAATTGGGAAACTGGCAATAAGACTTGTTTATGTGAAAATAAAAAGAACACCAAAAGAATGTCAGGCGAAACAAACTGAACGCCACCTTCAGCATCCAGAAGTCGTGTCACCCCTAGCGACTCTGCGATTTCAAAAGCCTGCTCCAGGTTGTCACGGTTACTCTGGCGTGCCACCAGCTCCATGTCAATCAGGTCTGGCCTGAATGTTACAATGAAAAGAAGAGAGTTGTGAATACTGAGAGCTCTGTGAGAAACTGTGCATTTCTTAGTAACCTAGGCAGTATGATGACTTGATTATGATGAGAGAGTGTTGTATGAGGAGTTTGTCAGTGTTGTCTTTGTGCACTTGGATGTACCTGTATCTGTGCAGGAGGGCATTGAACATGCGTCCATCGCTCCAGCTGGAGGAGAAGTTGACGCAGCGGATGCCAGGGTAGCCCTCGATGGCCTTTTGAGACCATAGCAAAAGCTTCTCCTTGGCTGTCAAGTCTCCTGACTCACCGCTCACATAGATCTCTGAGATCTGTTGGAAAGAAAAAATGATTGAGTTCTCAGACATAGGAGGCTAAGAATGTGAGAACTGGAAATGGAAATGCCACCTGATGCCACCCCGAAACCATTAAGGAAAACGTACCTTAAGGAAATGAAATAACAAATAGCTTTTTTTAAAGCTTTAGTAGTGAAAATTTGAGAGAGAAACGTAGAGAGAAAGACCTCTGCTGTTGATTGTGAGTGTTAAACTTGTGTGATTATATCTCGTATACTATAGCCATTTATAAACAGAACTCAACAACAGCTCTTAGACTCTTAATCAAATCGTGTTTTGAGCCTTTTTTTTCTTTTTCTCAGCAGGAAAACATTTGCAGTAATCACACAGATGCTACAGATGTTCTGGATTAAAGTTTAGGTCAACATTTTATTATTACTTTTCTCATCATCTTTACATTTAATACATTCATAATACTCTTAAAATATGAGCGCAGAAAATAGGAAATTAGTTTTAGGCCTGTTTAGGACACACACACACACGGTGGGAGGTTTCGGTTCTTTCAGCATTAATCAGTGCCTTTCACCTATCCACTGTAACACTCTACAGCTCAAATTTATTTCCCACTCAGCTCTATTAAAGCCTGTCCACCTCTTCAGATACTTTTTCATGAAAGTACATCCAGAACTTTCTCTTTCTGAACTCTCTCATTTCCCAGCCATCAATTCATTTTTCCATTCCCCTTCATCTCCTCCGTGGGACTGGCATCACATGTTCTCTGTTTTCCCTCATGGCAATCTTTTACTTTATAAATCTCTCTATTTCTTTCTCTCTCCTGCCTACTGCAAAGCCACAAGCATTCAATTGCATTCCTTTCCCCCCCGCGTTTTCTAATCATTCTCCTTTCGGACAAAAGGAGGTGGAATGTAGTGTCATCCTGTGCCTGGTGCACTTCATCTGTATTCCTTCGTCATCCCTCTCTCTCACGCTCTACACGCTTCTCCAGTGCCAGCACAAAGCAAACCGAAACTCAGAACAGAAGATATCTAGCGACTCTGGGGGAATCGGAGCAAACAAGGGAAAGAGAAAGCAGACTCAATACGGTCTCTGTACCTTACAGGAAAAATTGATGAAGTCAGCCTGTATTGATTGCAAATTTGGGCTAGACTGGCTCTTCATGTCGAGTACTTCTACACAGGATTTTTACTTCGTAAAGCGCTCCCGTTATACAATCATTATATTTCTGCATGACTACAAATATCACACATTGCTTGAATCCAAAAATAATCATATGGTGGGGAAAAAAAAGGCTTCTTACTTACAAAGTCTCAGCTCATTATATGCTAGAGCCCTAGAGAAGTGAGGTTGCTCTATTTAGCAGAGCACATTTCCTGCAGGGAAAAATACCAGGCTTTAAAGTAAAGAGAGATACTGCTGTTTAACTCTACTCACTCATACAGCATGCCATAGGTGCTAAAAACTAACTCACCATTAAGACATTTGGAAATTAGATTCCAGAAATCAAAGTTTACTGCCCTTTCCATACAGATATCCATACAGATGACTTGAGCAGTCGTAAAAAAAAAAACCTAAACCTAACCTCTGTTCATTGTATTGTATCTTTAATAAGTAGATTTAGGGCGAGGAATTTGTACTTCCTGTACTGAGAAAAGACATAAAAATAAGTCGAATTATTTTATTTGTAACAGAAGATTAATTGCATGTACCGAAACCTGTCAAGAATCCTTTATAAAGCAAAATCATAATGATGCTCCAACAATGAGGGCAGAGTAAGGAACCTTTGGTAAGAGGCCAAATATTTGTTAACTCTAATACAGTATAATGCAATTCAGGTTGTACTTTCTGGATATCTTTAAAGAATGCATGAAAGCTATTTAATTTTTTGCCTCACTTTATGTCTTTCCTTTATTTGACATGGCTAGTTTCTCCTGTTGGGTCCAGAGTCTTGTACATTTTATTTTTCAGCAATTCTATAAATGTATATTGATTTTCTTCCCCCCCCTTGGGTATGTACTGTGTGTTTGCCTTCAGATAACTGGTGCTTTAAGAGATAGGACATGTAAGAACTTTGGAGAGTGCAAAATCTAAAAAGAAAGGGAAAAAAGTGGGTGTAAAGCAGCTAATGATATATCTGCATGTCAGCAATGCTCACATGAGAGAACATTGGATCATCAATCTCAAGTACCCTATAGGAGAGTGTCAAAAGTGACACAGAAAACTCTGGGTTGTGTAACAGAGGATGAATAATGATAGATGGAGTTAGAGGAAAATGTTGGTTTCTCCTTTAAAAGAGCAAACATATAGTATATGTGTGACCTATTAAACTATAGCTATGTGCACTATACCATCATTATGTATGTGTGTGTGAGAAAAGCTCTTATCTAGAACCTTCCACAATGCTTGCACCACACAAGTTCAGATCAGGCCAGATTTCACACGATTATGAAATCAAATTAAAGGTAGCAATATCCTCTATAAATCTTCATCTGGACTGTTAAGGGTTTCAGACCAAAGGAAAAAAAATATACACAAACAAAAACACTTGTGCTTGGAGGAGAAAATCTATATACATTTGTAGAGATAGCTGGGAAATACAATATGCATTGAGACACTGGACATAATAAGAAAAACCAACAATGTCCAAAATGAAAGAGATGAAGTGAGGTAAAAGTTAAAGTAGACTAGCCCCCTTGAGAAAGCCTGCTTGCAGTTGTCCTGATTAATCCAGCTTTAGATGTGGAGAAATGTGATATACAGAGTGTGAGAGCAAGAACTAGTCAGAATGTGGTGTACTGATCTGCTCCACAAATACGCACTGTTGGCGTCAAAGCCAAGCAGTCAAGAACATGTGTTTGAACTTCTATTCACACAGAGATATCCCCCAAGAAAGCAGGTTGCTTCTCAGAAAAATGATCACCACCTAATGCTAGCTTATTACCCCAGCAAAGGTTAAGGATCAGTCATCTGATAAACAGTAGGCTATTAGCACATTGTCACTGCAGCTGTAACAAAAGCCCTCATTTCTCCTCCTGAGTGCTCCTGATAAGGAGAGAAGAATGTGTCACATGCACTATGCATAAACCTCTATCACTAAACTCAACAGATGAATAAAGACTGAATATAAAGCTACTGATGATGTATCTGCATGTAAGTGATGCTCACATCAGAGTAAGAGTGGCCGTATCAGTAGCGTGCTACAAACAGATTTTGTGTATTCGCTGTTTTATTTATTGCTGCCGCCAAGCACAGAGATTTAACAAAGAGTAAAACACAAAAAAAGCCTATTCCTTCCACAAAACCAAGGTTCTCATTTGGCACACAGGCACTCTAAAGGTATAACTATAGCAGACACTATTCTCTACACATCCCTCTACTTGCTGAACTACACAACCAAGGCATCATCTGGTTGATGGCGGATCGTTTTTACTAGCCACTTAAATTAGCTGCCAAGGATGACGGTTGATATTTTTAGAATCAGGAACATGCATTGCACTTCATCATCAGACTAGTGCACCCTGAGATCTCTAAAGCCTAGTCATTTAGGTTTCCAGACAACCAGGTACACTAGCACTTTTACTACCTGGAAACCTAGCTAAAATGTTCTATTTGTCCACGTGTCTAGAGACAATACCAGATCGTCAACCTCTTGTATCAAGCGTCAAGATGAAAGTGAAGGCTGTGGATGGTGTGATAACAGATGGACAGAGTGGAAAAGAGCAAAAGAGAAAGAATAATGGGGTGAAAAACTACTGTTCAGTGACGATTAGGCTCATGGGAAGTGGTCAGGAAGGAATTGGAGATGTCTGCTTCATGATAGGCATAGTAAGGAAAACATACAGTTCTGAGGCAGACAAAATATTTAACAAAAAATGTGTTGCTCACAAATGACAACTGATATTCTATACATCATACATCATAACCTATATAATCAGACAGGGGAATTAGCAAATGTGTCTGACCTGGGAAGGGGTTTGTGATGGTTTCTCTGGTGGGGAGATGGGACTCTCCAATATTGAAGTGTTCAGTACTTCAGAAGAGCTTCCCCAGTCTGTCTGAGCAGTACCCGCTATGTCTGGAGAAGTAATAGGCACGTCACTGGCATAACCTGAAGACTGGGGATCCTGCAAGGGACTAGTGCCTTCTACACCCCAAGTATGGCTGTCCAACAAGAATTTTTTCTCTGGTTGATCAACAGCAATTGTTGGATTGCTGTTGATGGTATCCATTGATGATCGCCTCTCTTCTTCCATCAGCTGTACTTTCTGAGTGCCACTAATAACAGGGGATGCAACAGGTGGCCCTGAGTGCACTTCTACTTCTTGTTTATGCCACAAAGGTGATCCATAATCTCTTGGGTAGACAGTTCGGACAACACAAAGCCTTCCATCAACCTCCCGAATGTGAACTATTCCCTTCTTGTCCATTTCTGATGCATCATCAGCCAACAGCTTACATGGTCTACCTTTATCTTTGCTCTCTGTCTCCAGTTCCCCACTTTTAGCACTTAAAATGCAGGGTCTCTCAAGAATTCCTTGAACCCTGCCTTGAACCCGGCAGACTCTACCTCCTCCGGGTGTCATGCTGCCCAGGTTTGCCTTAGCTTGGGATTGCTCGGTCACCTTTTCATCTGACCCTTGATGGAACGCCCCCATCCATGCCGGACTAGGAGCAGGAGATAGAATAGCCACCCTGCTCCCTCGCAATGTCCCTGTGCTGCCTAATATAGGTGCTACACCAGGAACTAGGACAACCTGGGTAGGAGTTTCAGTCACTGTTGTGTTTGATCTTAGTTTGTTTGAACCCTCATCTGTGGGACTTACAATGGCCTCCCCTGTAAGGCTAATCTTTCCAACTTCATCCTTCTTTTCTGATTCTGCTTCAAAACCTTTCTGCGTGTTTTTCACTTTGCGCTTTCTCCTGAAGCGGAGTTTCCTCTTGGGTGACAGAGGAGGAGCACCACCTGGTCCTGTTTCTCTAGGCTGCTTTACACAACCAAGAGAATTCCCCATTTCCAGCAGAAAAAAGGTGAGATACAACAGTAGCCAAACTCTGTTAGATTGATGTCATTTAATACCTTTTTAAAGGTAAGATCATGTACAATTCTTTATGTTGAACCTCTGGAGGTCAGTTCTGCATACCTACAGCTGTTCTACCTGTTCATGCTCAGCAGACAAGCATTGCTGCGGTCAACCCTTTAGTCATACACCAACATTTGTTTGATGCCTTTGCAAGTCTCAAGGATACCAACACTAAATGTCAACCCCTCTCTTTATGAAATAATCTGTTCCACCTGGTATGCCAATAGTTTTTAGCTTTAATTCCATTGTCCATATAAGTAACATGCAATGCATTTGTAGCAAGTCAAGCTCTTTCTAGATCAGGACCTTCTAGACCATTTGATAAGGTTTGTGCTGAAGATTCCTGCACAACAATTTTGGCTTACATATGTAATATCCTCCGACTGATACTCCTCAGTAACGCTAAAGCATGAGCCGCAGACATAAACACAAGCTATCGGTCAAGAAGCTGTACACACACGCTCACTAAGACAGGCTACATGACTGCCAGCTTGGCAAAAGGGTCCCATTATTGTCTTTCAAAAAAACACAAAACGGTATGAATTTTGTAATGTCCAGGGAGCAATAAAAGTGTTCTTCTGTTCCAGATTCCACTAGCATCTATTATTGATGGTCCTACTTGTGGACTGTTGTAACAACAGTAGTTGTGATACTAGTTGCAACAGAATTCCAATTTAAATTTGTTTAGGTAGCATTACACAGATCAGTTGGTGGTCAGCAGGAAGGATGAGTTAGCTAAGCTATTATATTTGGATCTTCTGTCGATCAGAACCAATGACCGCACAGCATTTCAATTCCCAGAGTCCCTTGTGTGTATGTGTGAGGCTCCAAAGGCGTGCAACATTGGATCATTCTCCAGACATTAAAGAGCAGTGAGGGGAGGAGGGAGAACAGTGTGTCTTGCCTCCACTGCCACGGTAACTGATGTCACATGCACAGAGAGAAGACATTTATGTCAATAAAGAGTGCAGAGAGCATTATGAGTCAAGAGACTACACAACCATGCATGCACTGCAAACATAAAAACGCCAAAGGTTTACACACAACTCACTATCCCCCAACGTTGATAACTGTGGCCATGACTAATCCCGTAAAACACTTTATGCTATCTGTCGACTTTAGTTTGGGCCACCCATTTCCTCTTTGTCTCTCCATTGAAGATGTTCTCCTCCGCAGGCAGATTGCCACTCCCTTGTGCCGTTGGCCTCACTGGCTGAGGAATCTAATTAGAGCAGCTGTACTCACTGCCTCAACCCGCTCTGGATGAAGTGATGTACAGGGGAACACGAGGGAATCTATCCAGTTCCTGGATATGTGTGATGACTGTAGACAACTGCAGATGCTCAGATCAAAGAGAAAGCAGTAAGAGCTCCATCGCTCGAGCCGTTGCATGCACGATGCATATGACTGATCTGGAGCCTCGACTGAATCAGACAATATAGGTGTCTGTACGAATAAGAGAGGCAGAGTGTGAGCCTTCTGGGGTGGGCAATCCTGTGATCCTATAAATGTGTCTCATTGGTGATCCTCCAAAGGCCTGCGATGAAGAAAAACCAGGGGCTCCCGTAGCAGTATTCTGCCTCTCTCCTCGCTCTGTCGCTGGGCAACTCAGCTGCTCGCTCTCTCTCTTGCCGGCAAACAGAAGTCTAATCTCCAGTCTGCTGCAGCCTCGCACAACACACTGCTGCTGCTGTAGCTCCCTCCCTCCCTCTCTCTCTCTCTCTCTCTCCTCCTATCTGCTTCCTTGTCCCTCCCTCTCTCTTGCTTTCTCACTTGTTCTCACTGTTGTGAGCTCAGAGCTTTTGCATGTACACCACACACACACAAAATAAATAAATAAGTAAACAAGAAAGCCTTCATACTTTGAGACTCTGAAAAGGAAAGATAATATTCTACATCCAAAAAACACACTCTCTAATCCAGACACTTCAAAGGAAACCAATTTCTACTATGGCAAAAGATATGGAATTGGAAATCAGGAAGTCATGGAAGAAAAATATAAGTATGTCAACTGCTGAGTAATCTTAAAGATTACCTTCTAATCCACAAACACAAATGACATTAAATCCCTGTGCAATGGTATAGTTAATATATAATGTAGGAATGCAGTCTGATTTTAAGATACACAGACACAAACGTAGTGGCATGACTGATGAGCTAATGAGCATCTACAACTGTCGACTAAATTAGCAATGTGAACATGCATTTATGTCAATGCCCTCCTCCCACCCCCACACACACGAACATCCAAGCCTCTCACTTGGCCCTAAGATGAAATCATTACGTCAGCCTTTTAGCAACAGGAAGGGAAGTTCCAAAGCATTCAGCCCTGAGGAGGCAGGGAGGCATCTGATGATTGACCCTCTTGCAGTGGCATTACTCCTGTTTGAGTAGACAGTTTTCTACTTGAACGTTTCAGCACCCAAATTAAACAGCTCCTTGGGGAGAGCTGCACTCGCAACACCTCAGCTGTAGACAAATCCTCCACTACGCACAGTAGAAACTCTGAAACGGAGATGAAAATACACACTGACGATATGAGGACAAACTGAGGACAATTTGGTCCAGAGTTAGCCTAAATTGCAGTGGTAGTATCCAGGGGACGTGTCCCAAATTGAGTGAAAGAGCCTCCTGTGGCAGTGCAGAATGCCTACAGGTTTTAAGTGGCAAAAAGAAGGATGATGGCATTCAATTTAGGTGATGGTAACGATACTGTCAGATGACAGTACTGGATCTACGTTTGATGCATATCAATCCTCGTTAGAAAGGTTATGTTTTTGACGCATCCAAGCTCTTCCTTCATACAGATTATCTCAGAAAAACTTTAGCACACTGTGTTGTACACTTGTGCAGAATTCCCCACCATCTACCAGAACACAGCTTATTCCCTTCATACCCAGGGACTTTCCTTTCATCCCTCCTTCCAGTCTCCTCCTCCCCTGCCCCCTCTGCTGCATCATGTCTGCAGAGTCACATAAAACACAGTCTCCATAGCAACTGGCTCCCTATGTCACCTTGTGACATCATCCCGCCTTTGAGATCCACAGCACCCTCTATTGGCTTATGCTTAAAAACGCAGCCTTTTCCTTGAAATCACATGATTAGCGCATACTTTATATCTATTGCAGCATAATGAAACAGAAAGAATGAAAAGGCTTGTCTGTGTCTAATAAGGTGTATTTCCAGACCTGTAATTTTCTGCATTTCACAAATAAGCTATGGAAAGATATTAATGGAGACACAATGTCCTGCATTCTCCTTCTCTTTCTTTCATACAGAAAGTGTGTCACTGTTCCTAATAAAGATTTAAATAGGTAATTCATTTCTGTTGAATTGAGCCAAACTGTTACAAACAACAACTCATGTGTAGATGTGACCATCACTTCTAACAACCACAAGCCTGCACACACACACACACACACACACACACACACACACACACACACACACAAACAAAGACACACAAACATAGACAGTCACAGACTTAGACAGATACACAGACTCAGGGCAGACAGACAGGTACAAAGAGAAACAGACAGAGACAACACGTCAACAGATGCAGACAGACAGATTAGATACACGACTAGACATTCACACACACACACAGGCAGACAGAGAGAGAGGGAGACAGACAGCTAGGCAGACAGACACAATCAGGCAAACATCCTAAATACTGCAAGCAAATTCACCTCCAGCTTCACCTTGCTCTGTGTCACTACTGTCCCATCCTCTCATTCACACCGTGTCCAGGAAACAAATGGTTAAATTTATTAACAGAATCCTTCTGGCACAGAAGCAACCTCTCACTCTGTCTCTCTCTGCTAATTTAATCCTCCTTACTCTGCTTTTTATTGGCATTACATCCCTGCAGCTGTCACTAAGAAAAGTCGACATTGCTGGCTAACAAACAGCGACTATTAGAGTCGACTATTAGAGTCGAAGCGCTGCCATACATACACAACTTTATTATCTCCACATTTCAGGCAAAGACCTGGCAAATAGTCAGCGGTTCTGTAACTGGAAGAGAAAACAATAAAGAATGTACCTGGAAATGGAGGATGATGGTCCAAATCAGACCTAGAGTTAACTTTGGGTTTCCGTCTGTGATGTCATCGTTTCTGATATTGACCAGTTTGACCTGCAACGAGCAATGAGATGCTTATTAAAAACAGACAGAAAACATGTACATATTAAATAATCACAAGATCCACTGTTTCTAAAGGATACTGCAACTAACTTCGCCGACTTTTAACCTACTGCTAGATTTGATTAAAGGAGCAGTACGTCATTTTCAGACACCCCTGCTGCCTGTGAGGTGATGTGAGCTGTGATATTACAAGCAAATGAAATGTAATGACCGATTTAAACAGACAGAACAATCAAGAAGGACATGGAGGACACATGTTGTGTGGTTCTCCCGTACCTGTCTCTGTTTGAGGAAGTCCAAGGCGATCTGCACGTTCTGCAGTCGATGGAATCTCATGCGGCCCTTTTCTCTGGGCTGAAAAAAAAAAGAGCGAGATGGAGAGAAAATAAAAATGTGCCTTTTATAGTTCGCAGCTCACAGGCAATGGGAGGAAGGAGAGTGTCGCTTTGCAAGCCAAAAGCGGTGAAAGAAATAGAAGGAGAGAGATTAAGAGCAAAGGTTTAGGGCTATTGCTAGTTATTTAAAAAAAAAAAGAAAAAGTGTCAGGAATGGTTTACGGTCGTTTGACGTCAAATCTCCAACTCAGAAAACCTGCATTCATCATCACTCCATGCATTAACACACACAGTTACAGGCTGTAGTTATCAGAGTTCATCTCAGACAAAAACACACAAAAGCTTGCACTCTTTCTGCATAAATCACATCCGATACGCTGGAAGGAAGCAATGAAGCCACGCTAAGGTACACACACACACACACACACACACACAGAGAGAGAGATGCAGTGGCCTGTATGTAGAATGCAGGTGTAGTTAGTCATCACTGGGAACAGGAGCCACTACACTGAGATATCACTGAGCACATAGACAGGATCAGCTCTATGACTGGGGCAGAAGTGGCACATGAGCAAGTACCCTACATTCTGGGGATGTGGTAGCTTAGTGGTTAAAATGTTGGACTACTGATCTGAAGGTTGTGAGTTCAGGTCCCAGGTCCACCAAGGTGCTACTGCTGGGCCTCTCTGAGCAAGGCCCTTAACCCTAAAATGCTCAGATAAATTTTAGGTTGCTCTGGATAAGGGTGTCTGCCCAATGCCAGAAATGTAAATGTACTTCCTCGGAGTAGACAAAGAGTGCCGATAAAACAGCTGGGGAATAATGATTTATGATCTGTCCAGCATGGGATTAGGCTTGTGGAAGATGTATGAGCCGCTGAGAATAAAGATACCTACACGTGAAGGTTATTTTTTGGCACATAAACACAAGGTAACTGAGAGCAGCTGAAAAATTGTCTCTGACACCACCTTGTGGCTGGATGAGGTGTACTTCTTTATCTTGCCCACAACCAATATTAGTGAAGAAAGAAATATTCTGCTACTGTTAACACAATCGTGCATCAGGCCTTCATGATAATAACCAGGAAGTAAAGTTGTTAGAGTGTGGCTGGTTTGTAACGATCTCTACTTTAGTTGAGTTTTTCCTTCACCCCTAATATATTGGATTTTTTTTTACTATATTTCAAAGAAAATATCTTAAACATCTCAATAAAAAAACCCTCAATTCTCAAACATCACTACATTTCTTTATAATCGGATATTGGTGTCAGATTTTGTATCAGATTTGTAATCAGATATTTGTAAAGGTGACATTTTAACATCAGGTAGCTTCCAGGTTTAAAAAAATGTACAAATTTACCAGATAAATTCAACCATCACTGTAAGATATCTGTTACCACACACACTGTGTTTATACTGTGACAGCTAGCCAGCTATTTGCGCTTAACTCCATTGTATCATCAGCGTTAATGCTGTTAGTCGATATTAGCTAATGTTTTCACATCTTCCTTGGTTTAAGTGACAGTAATTTCCAACAAAATCATTGAGAGATTCGAGTTAGACGTCTGTCTTTTTGTGAACCTTTACCCTCAGGTGTCAATATAATATAAGCTTTTTAATATGTAAATAAATTTGAAGCTGTATGTTTCACAAACATGTTCATACATGAACTTGAAACATGAAAAGTTCATACATGAACTTTCACAAACATTTATTTATGAGCGTAACTGCGCTTGTGTAATGTTTAAGGAAATTGGACGTCTGGACGTTTTTCATGTGGTTGAGGTGAGTGAAAGCTGGAGCTAAGAGCACTGTGGACACGCAGGTACTAGACCGGACAGCTATGAAGACTACAGCCTACAGACTACATCATATGGCAGTTAATTTAGTGCAAAAACTACAATACATTTAAGTGCAAAAGTATGCATCCCCCACAGTTTCTGGGTTGAGTGTGTGACAAAGTGATGACTGAGGGTTTTTTTTTTGTTTTTATTCCTAACCAAACACAATTTCACAGAACATCTGTAAACCATAAGCGTGTTAAAAGGTGCTAAATATGTCTCCATCAATTTATCCTAAATGCACGCAAACTGTTGCACACAACTGCTTTCAAGTCCTGTGTAAACTGTATAGATAAAAGTCAAATATAAAGTGTGTGCTGTTGTACAGTGTGAATATAATCTTGGGGGTGTGGCAGTTTCTCGGTCACTGGCCACAGTAGTTTATATAGTTTTACAGCATGCAGTATTTATGTTAATGTCTGGTTCATGAGTACAAATAAACCACTATTAATCCATACAGGATGGCAATTCTAAATTCTACGTGCCATGTTGTCCGTTCTATATACACTGATTTTTCTTAGATTCTTAAAAAGTACAACCAGAATTAAAATTTTGTGACAAAATCGGAGAATCTGCGTTATATGAGCAAATACTGTAAGAATACCCATACTGAGAGCCTGATATTTTGTGGGGTTAAGTGCACATCACTCGCATGCATCATCAAGATGTGTGTGTGTGTGATGTTTAGATGTGTGTGTGAGATATGAAAGGGTTGGAGGGTCACACATACTCCCTGATCTCCATCCTCTTCCTCCTCCCCACCCAGCAAGATGAGTGGAGGGGCGCGAGACACGCACGGCCTCTGCGGAGTCGAGCCGCCCTTGTGCTGATCACAACAGAGAGGGTTGAAAAAAATGAAATGCTGAACAAAAGCAATGAGAGGAAGGTAAGACAGCAGTGGAGAGATTAAAAGAGTAATGCAAATTAAAATGCAACTGAGCAAGGAGTAAAGCAAAAACAGTGAAGACAGACAAGTAATTTGCTTAAGCTTTCCATGTGTAGTAAAGAGAGAGGGGAATGATCAGGAGAGAGAGAAAAGGGGGAAGAGTGGGTGAGAATGGGTGAGAGAGAGAGAGAGAGAGAGAGAGAGAGGAGTGGTGCTTGAGCATGTGCATGATGATTCATGGAGTGAGCAGCGATTAAAAGCCATCCATCGACACAAAGACCTCACTGTATTGTAGTTTCTGCAGCCAGTCTTTAGGGTAAAGAAGAAGGAAAGTGATGCTGAGCTCATCAGCCGTCACACTGTGCATATGGTCACTCCGAATCTGTGCTTTCATGCCTGACTGGGTGTGCGTTTATGGGACGAGGATGCTTAAGGCACGTGAGATGACAGCACAAGTAACCGTGTCCAAAACTCGAGCTACGTATGCTCTCCAGCAGTGAGATTAACGTCATGTAGCCTGATACATCGACTCCATTATCGAGCACATACAGAAATGTACTGATCCGGTAAAATGTACTGGATTTCAGTGCATGTTTGTGTACTTGTGGTGACTCTGTTTGCGTTTCCTCACCAGTGTGACTCCTGACAGCACCTCCAGCAGAGAGATGAGGTTGTGTCCATCTCGCAGATCCTCGTACAGGTCTGTGATGTGCTTCCGCACCTACAGAGAGAGTGGGAGATGATGAGACACTGGAAGTGATAATGAATTCTGTATTTAGCAAAAAAGAAAAATAGCACATCTAAATACTCACACTGCCATGAAAAGAGTACATCTAAAGGATTTAATAATGTGGAGCAATCTGACTCCTGTACCATATCTGTCCAGCAGAGGGCAGCAGACGCATTGAAAAATGAATAGGAAACCATATTCCAAGTAATTCATAATATAAACATTAGATGTATGTATCCTGACTTCTGACAGTTCAGCATGATATAACGTGAAGCATGAGAGAATGACCTTCCTAGTTACATGTAGGTTGAGCCTATAGTACAAACCAGACCTGTGTGATTTGCATACCGTCTTACGCTACACCTGATCAGCCATGCCTATACTTCCTCTACATCAACTTTCACCACACCTAGCAGCGTGAAAGTCAGGAGACTAAAGAAGTGTGAGGACATATTTAAAAAATAGACATTTCCGATATATATATATATATATATAGACAACAATCTGCTGTCAGTCATCCAGAAATGAATATCACTCACAGCAAACAGGTTTTACATTGTGAAACTCAGGTTCCTTCAGAATGAGGTCATGTTTATGTTGTAAATGTGTACAGAAC
Organism: Hemibagrus wyckioides; assembly: GCF_019097595.1. NCBI lineage: Eukaryota > Metazoa > Chordata > Actinopteri > Siluriformes > Bagridae > Hemibagrus > Hemibagrus wyckioides. The sequence continues at coordinate 10,080,916 of NC_080733.1, read as the reverse complement.
AAACACACACAGTGACTTCAGTCAGCAGAGACTTATACACGGGTATTAAGCACACATCCGTGGTCTCTCTGTCTCTCTCTCTCTCTCACACACACACACAGTGCTGAGACACACATTTCAACACACGGTCACGTGACATCACCTGCTCAGTCCTGACCGTCATGTGAACCTGTTGTGTAAGACTGATCTGCTGCCACTTGACAAGAGGAATCTACACTGTGTTGATCATCACTGTATTTCTTGTACACCCTTAAGATTACTGGGTTCCTTTTTCACTGCGTTTGAAAACTGGAATGGAAACACTGACATTGGGTTTGGATTTGGTCTCCGGGTTTTTCTTTTTTGATGACCGCTTGTCAAACAGATGTGGTCGTCAGCTAGCTATTAAACTTAAAATAGACGTGCGCTGGGCTCGCAGAAAGGATTCACCTCTGCTGCATATGCGCTGAATTAAATCATCGTCTTACTGGAAATTAAAAAAAAGAGAAGTTTATCGAGGTAAAATAATGTGAAAGGATGCTTAGTGTAAAAATTTCTCAACGTTAATATGTAACAAATCATATATATTATGCACATTATGACTTTTTTGTGGGAAAGACGCTTGCCAAATGAATAATAAATGTATGGGATATTCTGGATCACATCACAGAGCAGGTATTTGACAGCAGCTCTGGCTTTAACATAAATGATAGGTTTAAATAAATACTCTAGTTTTAATACATTATCATCATCTAAAGTGGGAGTCCACATAATATAAGACAGTTTGCCATTTCACAAAGAAAAACAATCATTAATATTGTGAAGTTTCAGTTTGGAGGCTTTAATTATGCATTTATAACAAGAGTTCTTTATGTAGCTAGGACAAACTTCTGTTCTAGCTCAGTGTTGTTGTTTCTTTATGTAATTATATGTTGTTTATGTAGTACCAAGGTCCTGGAGAAATGCTGTTTCATTTCACTATGTACTGTGTCAGCTATATGTGGTTGAAATGACAATAAAAGCTTCTTGACTCTTGAGTTGACTTCGAGTTCGAGTGTCAGCACAATGTGACGGCCAGTAAGATTTCTGACATGGGAGTCTTCACTCTTCAGGACAGAGGAGAACATGCTGATCTTGCTTCTCAGTGAGAAGGGGAAGGAACAACTATTTATAATATGCGATAGCAGGAACTAACTTGTTTCATTAAATGTAACTATAGAGTAAAAAAGTATGATGTGTTGTTCATTAATACTTGTTTAATTACAAGTATTATAATCCCCCTAAGGATTACATTAATTAATGTAAAAAAGACAGTGGTATGAACAGGGTTACACGCTTTAGGCCATGCTGAAGTGTTATACAAAAATAATGTACCCCAAAGTGGATTATTTTTGTATAACAGCATGGCTTGGTGTGTGTTATTTCTTTACAAATTAAAGACAAACTCATGTCCCACAAACCATCCATCCATCTTCTGAGTCCCCTCTATGAAGAGATACAGTCTGGACAGGCTATCAACCCATAACACAATTGCACAGACACAAACACAAACCAGAGATAATTTACTGATGCCGATCAGCACATACACAGATCAGGCATAACATTATGACCACCTGTCTAATGTTTTGTTGTTCCCCCTTTTGCTGCCAAAACAGTCCTGACCCGTCATGCACTGTGTATTCTGACACCTTTCTATCAGAACCAGCATTAACTTCTTCAGCAATTTGAGTAGAACGGTAGAACGGATCACACGGGCCAGCCTTTGCCCCCCACGTGCATCAGTGAGCCTTGGCCGCCCATGACCCTGTCGTCAGTTCACCACTGTTCCTTCCTTGGACCACTTTTGATAGATACTGACCACTGCAGACCGGGAACACCCCACAAGAGCTGCAGATGCTCTGATCCAGTCGTCTAGCCATCACAATTTGGCCCTTGTCAAACTCACTCAAATCCTTACCCTTGCCCATTTTTCCTGCTTCTAACACATCAACTTTGAGGACAAAATGTTTACTTGCTGCTAAATATATCCCACCCACTAACAGGTGCCGTGATGAGGAGATAATCAGTGTTATTCACTTCACCTCTTAGTGCACATAATGTTATGCCTGATCTAACATGCCTGCCTACAGTACAGCACAATAAAATTCTTTCTTCTCATATCCCCTGACCAGCGCAAGGCCATAATACACTGCCCCTGGAGTGAGGCACTTAAGGACCTTGCTCAAGAGCCCAACAGTGGCAGCTTGGCACTGATCTTCTGATTAACCCAAAGCCTTAACCACTTGAGCCATCACTGCCCACCACTTAAACCACCAGACAGCCTACAGTGCATGTTTCTGGACTCGGGAAAGAACCTGGAATACCTGAAGCATGAGGAGAACCTGAATTAGGAATCTGACCGCCACCCTGGAGGTATGCGACAAACATGTTAACCACTAAACCACAAACTGAAAATAACCACAGTCATTACAAATTATATGATATACTAATTTAACAATAATCCCAACAAGAATTACTACTAGTTGGATCTACGCCATGGTATGAAAAGTGATTTAGTGGTTTAGTAATTATTCTGCTATTACGTAAACCAACACTGTTACATCACACATTGCCACATGTGGGCAGCAGGTCCTTCAGAGGCCACTGTTTCCACTTCTGTAGTAACAACAACATCATAACACTGTGCAACATGGCAGTGAACACATCCAAACCCCCTTAGCTTAAACAAACACATGCTTACCAGAATTAATCATTTAATGACTTTAATTAATAGTCAATACCTGTATAACTGATATCATGATGATTTTATATAATTAATAGTTTAACATGGCAGGAAACACTCTCTCCTTTTCCTTCATGACTGGAGACTGTGCCGTTCTCCATTCCAGTCAGACAGAAGGTCACATGTCTCCTCAATAAATATAACTCACAATGTCCAGCGTTTGTGTAACGTTACAGCAACACTGTGCCAAGGATTGCGCTCGCCTCCTGCAGTCTGACCCACATTACAGAAATGCAGCTTAAGTGATGAGGTCACCAGCTCCGTTACTCTGCGCTCTGATTGGTCCCTGATCCTGCTCTTAGAATACCCAGCATTCCTCATGTCCACGCTTCGGTGTGATTAGTGAAGCTGGCCAGACAAACTGACTTCTGCCTGCCATCACACCGCACAGCAACCAAAATGAATACACTCAGACTACAAATATCAATTATATTCAGCCATATAAATTCATCCTCAAAAAAATCCTCAATTATACAAAGTACTGGTTAAAAATCTATTTCGAATACAACTATAAAACCGATCACCAGTCAAAAATTCAGTAGTAACCCATAATTCAAATAAACTTCATCACAGATTTTCCTTTTGCTGTGAGTGTTGTGGGTCTGTATTATGCAGTTTATTATAAGATGTGTGTTCCTCTTACTTACCGCCCACTGAGTGTGTATAGATGTGACTGCACATACCACACACTGCCTGCTTCAGGGACATGGCAGACTGCCAGAAATAGGTAAATCACAGGAAACGGCATTTTGATGGATTTGCTGAACGTTTTATTTTCGTTTTCATAACTCGATCATTCCCTGATAATCTTCTATGCAATGTACCTGCAGGCTCACGGTTGAATGAAGCGAGGTTACAACAGAGACACGGCAGCTTTAAACTGTATTCGGTGGGTTGAATTATCTGTTATTGTCTACTGATAAATGTCTGTAAGGTCGTGCTCAAGCAGGTAGCTCGACTCTGCCTTGCTGCCATTTTCCAACAAGGGAAGCTTCTCCGTCTGAACAGCAGCCACATTTGTACCTTTTCACATTTTTGGATCCACCAGATTTGATATGATACCTTTCTATCTTTTTCATCGACACCCCTAACACACTCACACTGTCCTAATATGCATCGTGTCCATTTTACATTTACTGTCACATCTATGTCTACTGTCTTCCCACCCACAACCTTCAAAAATCACAATTTCACAGATGATCAAATATCTATCAATCAATATCAACATCTCAAGAAGCCTTGAAAGACCTGGGGTGGTGTAAAGCACCTTAATATAACCCTGTTTGGTGCATTGCAGTGCTTAATGAATTAATCAACACTTTCTGACCAATCAGATCCGAGAATTCAGCAGCACCGTGATATAAAAACTAATAACTGAGTTCAAATGTTTGCAGCACCTGAGCAAGCTGAAGCGCTTTAACTGATCCATGTGAGCGAGTTTTTAATCATGGATGCTTTCTTAACATTGCTTTTGGTTTATTAATACCGGCCTTCATTACGTTTATGGTTGGCTAAACTGTAACAAAACAGTACATAATAATTTAATTATATTTATTTAAATTATCAATATAATTTTAATACATTTTAAAATATATTAATTATATTTAATTATTTAAAAATAATTAAACAGTAAAACTAATAATTCTTAGTTATTATTATTTCCATTTATTCCATTTTTATTATTGTTATTTTTTTTTTTAAGTTTTGATTATTTATATGCACAGTTTAGGAAAAGTGTCTGGGTTTTCATTTCACTTTAAGTTGTATACTGTATATAACTGCGTGCAAATAAAAATCTTGACTCTGATCCTGAACATGCAGCATTGTTTGGCTGAACAGTAACTGCTGCTTTTTAATCTCTCCTGCAGGCTTTAACAGGTTCAAATTATTAACTTCCCGGACACAGCAGGCCCCTTTGGAAAATGTTTTCCAATGTCATGCATGCTTTAATATCCTGTGCTTTGTAGACAGTTTACCTGAAACCGTACCATTGTGGCTTGAATACACATTTAATGATCAGACAACTCAATGGTGCTTATCTAGATTATACGCAAAAAGGCAAGAAAATAACACGGCGTGTTGAACCGTACCTTGATAAGGTGCTTGTTGACCCATTTGGTGAAGGTTTTCTTCTGCACCCTGTCTCGCTCATCTGCAAAGGAGGACAGATAAAGAGGGGATTGGGGAAAGATAAAAAAAAAAGGGAAGGAGAGAGAAAGAGAGATTTAATGCTGGTACACCAAGAGAACTGCAGTGTCATTATTGTGGCTTGTATTATTTAGAGAGGCTCCTCCCCATTCTCTTGTTTTCAAACCAGGATCTAAAAATACACAGTGAGGATTTCTCCAGTGCCTATACAGCAGATTATGCCATATTTCCAAAAGTTTGTATTACTCCATCATAGAACAAGCATGCTGCCGAACATAATTAGTCATACGAAGCTGTACTTGATGGAAGTCAAAAATAGACGAGATTGATAAGGGACTCGTAGCGGTTCTGTTTTAGACGACCTAAATATTCGCTGACCTTGAACGTCTCCATGTGGGACAATTCATTAGCCAAACATCATACACACTCATTTGATCTGTGTGGAAGCTTGGATTTTCAGATACTCTGCATAAACCGAATGCAGCCATGTGAATAACAACACACACACTTTATCAACAAGGCCAGGTCTACATTCATTTACAGAGTACATGGAATATTTATGGAAATTTAAATGATTCAAAACCCATAGATGGACAACATGAAGCACAGTGAGCTCAGTGTTCTGCACTAGTGACCCCTAGGTTGTACAGTCAAATGTCAGATGCTGGACTTACTGAGCCTTCATCTGCACCTCTTTATGCATGTTCTGAATTCCTCTACAATTACAAGCCACTTTTTTTATATATAAAATTGTCTTCTAAATAGGCATGTAAATGTGGATTACATTAAAGAAGCAGTCTGTTGGTTTTAAAAGCCTCTACTGTATTTCATTTATTGATAAGTTTTTCATTTCCTCCCAGCTGACCACACCCATCTCCACTGAAACTACACGACTTGGGCATTTATCTAGTGTAAGAGAAACAAAAAACTAAAAATTTTTTTTTTTTTACAAATGATAATAAATAATTCATATCTGGAGAATTTGAATTGAGCCTTGAAATAAAGGGCCTTTAAATTACACACTTTCTAAACTTGCACTGCTTTTAAGGTTTGTGGGGGGAGCTTATTTAAGAGCTGTGAATTTTTAGTATAATCCCATCTCCAGTCTCTAGTTTGTCTCAAGTTAGAAAATTGAGTGCACATACTGTATGTAAACATTTAATATTACTGTAGCCCTTTGGCACTTCGTGAGAAAAGGCTGCTGCTGTGTAAGATGCAGACATTATGATTTACATGCACGTGTTCGTTCTTCCTCCAGAAAAAAGATATAGGTATAACAATCCAAAACCTTTCTAGTGTCTACAGCTTATCTGACACAGACCAGCAACAGTTGGTGGTTACCATAAAAAAACACCTGTACATACGTGAACTACAGTTTCTATTGCGTGAGCTATAGTGTTCAATTTTACACTGTTAGATTTGGCACAAAAACATTACTATTGTAAGTTTAAAAGGGGGCGGAGCTTCCAGGGTGTTAGTTAACATCAACTTCAATCAGTGGTGGGTTGTCAGGGCCAGCAAGGCCTTCTCTGCTGGCCTAAACAGCAGTAATCTGAATCACCGAGTTGCATTTTAATATATTTAATATATTTTTCCATGAATATGTATTAAATTATTCCCAATAGTCTATTCTCTACATTTCATAGCTTTTCTCTTGGTTGCGCTGCTTCCAGTAGTGTATATTTATGATAAGAGTATTTATCCAATCATATTTCAGCCAGTGGCTGACATCATGTGTTGCCAGAGTGAAAGAAATCTGCCTTAAGGCCTTCAGAATCAATAGTGCAAATTAGTATCTATTGCCGTGGCGTCATAATGATGGTATAGAGGTGGATTAATTCAGGAAGGACACCCTGGTGAAGGCCTAGGTGTAAAATGCATGGCATGCCACAGAGTTTAATACACAACTGTCAGTCATCACAGATTCATATGTCGATTGGTCATTTTTATTGGAGAGGAACAATAGAAGTGTCTTAGCATGTTTTTTGTGTGATAATTCGTAACAGGGATGGTACTCCTCGGCAAAGGTTGGCAAGTCTGCAAAAAGCATTTTTTTAAGAATTGAAAAGACAAAATCTTGCACTGTAGAAAAACCTCTGTGAGCGCACCCAGCATATTAAGCAGGTCTGAGTGCTACAGCGCTGCGTCAACACGCCAGAGCAGTGAGGCAGCAGGGCCGAGAATATAGCCTGACACCACAGCCTGAGAGTGAATTTCATCCAGCCCAGACTCCAGCTTTCGTTTTCTCTTCCCCTCTCTTCCCTTCTCATTCCCCCTCCTATTATTTAAGCTGCTCGGTTGATGGGGTTGCTATGACAACGTAGCGATTAGAGAGGCCATGTGGTGTGGAATCTCAATGGCCCACCTCCTTTCTGTGATATGCACACATATTACATCACACTCCCAAACACGGGGTCAACATGGACACTGTGAATGTTTAACTTTTTTGGTTTCTTATCACACACTAATCTTGTCATAAGCAGCTGGATTAGGATCTCCCGTTTGCGAAACAGGACTTTGCATGCAAGAATTTAGCGTAAGCACCAAAATACGGAGCAGGGACTCCTAATTTCTAAAGAAAAGCAAGCGACACACACCCGCTCCATATCGTTCACACGTATTTACACGCAGGGAGCAGTGAAGTGCTTCACATTTGCATTTGTTTTCTCAGAGGACATGTTTAACTGGTTTGTCATACTAAAACAGTTTTGCTTTCATGCAAGTATCAGTGTGATTTTCATCTGAACTAACAGGTTACCCAAAAATACAACACCCTAACAATGTGCAGACGTGTAATTCGGTTATAAGACACGTAAGAGCGGTATTTCAGTCCCATCATTTTGTACATCCACCATTTTGAAATGTCTAATTTCGCAGTAGGTATTCGTATTGCCTTGAAAGTTCAAAATATTACTATTTATAGTGCAGCTTGAATCCCTAGCACCACCTCCTCACCAAAACGCTGCAAAGCATATCTCTTTCATTCAATTCTTTAGAAAGAAGTCAGCAGAGAGGCCCACTTTTATCTATATCTGTATGAAATAAATAACTACACCTAAATTGTAAGGTGTGTGTGATATCAGTGTGCTATCAAAATGACAAGAAATGTGCGGTTATATACAACTGACTAAAAATATATCTAAAAATCATTAGAAAACATCACTAAACACTCTTCCTATAACACATCGCAAAATGCTAATGATATATCTAGCCCAAATAATATGTTTAACAGTCCCAAATTAATGATACACTTCAGTCAGGTCTATAGAACTTCTAAATAATGAATGAACGAGTGAGTGATTTCAGGCAGAGCTAATAATTATACAAGCTTGCTATGCTATCTATTGCTAAGAATATCTGTCCTTTACGCTAGCCAGCTACATTAATCTTTTATTATTAATCCAAGCTAAGCGCACAGTTTACTTATAGCTACTTGTCTTTTAATGCCAGAGATTTACCTCACTGCCCAAGTTTACCTCAGCTTCAGCAGACATTATATTTACAAAACAACCTAAAGGTAAACAGAGATAGCTACAGTGCTAATTTCCTGATTGAAACCTCAGGCCATGCTCACGCTGATACATTTTTGTTTAAAACCACATATTTTTCTATCCTTTTCGGCCTTCCGTCCACACTGATATGCTGTTTTTAGTCAACGAAAACGTATCTTTTCGAAAACGCTCTCCAAAGTGGATCAATTTATCCGGATTAGTGTAGACGTAGCCTCAGTTGTTGTGGTGTAGCAGAGTGTAAAGGTAGATAACTAAACAGTGTTTCCAGCAAAAGAATATTTATGTACAGAGTAGAGAAAATACATGATTATCACACAAAGAGTAAGATTTATGACATGTCATTATTGCATATTGCACAATAGTGAATAATGAATTTATGACAGTTGTTTAAACTATGATTTAAAAATAGATTTGACAACTACAAGCAATAAAATTACTAAAAAAAGTGAAAAAACAAATATCCCAATCCCATCTCACAGACCTTTTTAATGCCAAACCAGTATCAGAGCTCTGAGTATTGACCAAAGCCTGATACTGATCTGATACAAAGTTCTCACAGATACCGAGCTTCACTTATCCAAAACACCACACACGACATTGACGAACATTAAGATAATTTATTATCTGTATTCATGGGAAATATCTGTGCTGCCCCGGAAACATAAATATCAGTGGATCTGATTGTAAAATAAGCAAATCCGAGCCGAAATCCAGCAATATGACCTGAAATTCACCCCCTGCAAACGTTTACGGAGGCACGTCAATCTGTCCCTGTTAATCTACTTTATTGTACGTCACTCTTGTTATACAAGGACATCCCCTTGCACAAATTATAAACATAGACATAATACACTCAGAGACCTTGACAATTCAGTCACACAGCTGAAGTGACAGCCACAGAGAGGCACATGTTCTTCTATATACAGGGAGTCATTGTGGTGCGGTGCTACCACTACACACAAACACACACACACACACACACACTACACAGCCAATAACAACTCTGCACACAGTCTACTGTAGCACTGAGTAAACAACCGACACCAATCAGACACACACATACGTGATTACGGACTCGTACACGTGGTTTGTCCCCCACCCACAAACAGGAACTGACCTGTGCAGCACATGAGCGTGAGCAGGTGAGCATTGAGCCTCTGTTCATTAGAATAATCCGGCCACATTTTGTCATTCGCTTTAATCCTCTTTTAGCCTGGAATGCGTGACCTCTAGCTCCGTTTTTCTGTCTTGAACCATGTCCTCCTTAATCCGGTCGACTCCAGATAAAGGTCCAGAGAGAAATCTGAGCGCAGGCTAAATCCCAGCACCTGAGGGAACACCGGCGAGTGTGTAACTTGCAGTCGCTACCATGGCAGAGCTGACACTCTGATTCCCACGTGTGTGTGTCATGCACTGACTGTGAGCTCCTCCCCCACCGAGTTCTAGAGTTCCCCTCCACATTCACAAGCGTCGTCAGCACGGGGCTTCACGTACAGCTGTCCTCAAAGGTAGGCAAACAACGTGAGCTCTCGCTTCGCACCTCACTCACAACTCACTTCACCAGGCTCAAACATTCCATTGAACTTTCCAGTCAAGTCAGGCTGCAAGGCTGAACAAGAAAAAAAGCAGGAGGACGTACTTTTCTAAGCACTTGGGCGTGATATTGTTTCCTTTATCACACGCTTCATAAGGAAGTCCAAAGAACAGTTGAGCCAGAGCAGGATGTGGACGTTTTTCATGATGTCATGCACCATGTCTTTCAGGAGACGTTCAGAGATGGACAGGAGATGTTCTGCATCTAATATGAACACAGCGTGTAAGGAGGTCTGTGGAGGCAGTGCTGCCAACAAAACAAAAGTGAAACTGAGCACCCAGGAGGACCAGGAAAATAAGGGGAATTCTGAGAAACAGTTGATTTTCATTATGAGTTGAATGAGTGGTGTATGAGCAGAACCCCAGGCTCTGTGTCTGCTCCCCAAAACTTGTTTCGTAGAGAATAAGGATGGAAAAAAATGTAAGATCTAAGGTATATAAACTTAAAGCATTCTTCAGTTTGTCCCTCTGGAAAAACTCTTGAAGGTTGTATGTAGAATCCTTTAATCCACGTAAAACTCCTATAGGAACCTTCCTTAACTTCCCTTTTATTCATGGAAATGACAAGAACTGTATACACATCTATCCTTTTCCTTGATAAACCCAATCTACATTACAAACATTTGTAACATGACAGGCTCTCTTATTTTATGATGCAATAACATTCGCCTGTCCACAATTTTGCCTTTTAAATGCTCTAGACAAAGCATAGAAAGAGTTCAGAGGAGAACATTTACAGAACATGAAACTTGAGGAACCTGAGCTTCATCGCTATTCAAATTCATTTCATACCTTTTCACACCTTTTCTTGAGTCAGAAAGAAATTACAAAAAAAATCCCCATATATTAAATCACGCATGGGAAACAGAACCCTTGATTTTCCAGCTATCAAAATCTACCACTGAACTAATCAATAAAACCACAGAACATGCAGAGAAAATGTGAGTCAACAAAACAGTTCAAATCAATCTCTCAGCAATTAGCATGATCCCATCACACATCATAACAATACAATAGTGACAGACGAGTCAATCAGCAGGAGCCACTCAGGAAGGACGACTGTCCTGCACCTTTTTAATCAGTCAGAGTTCAAAGGTCTGCTGACCCAAACACAAGCTGACACACACACAAACACAAACTCCCTCTATCGGAGCTTTATCGTCACTCCCTCCTCCTCATCCTCTTCCTGGTTGCTGATAGTGAGACTGTAATCACTGTGTTATCCAACGTCCTGTGTGTTTCTTTCTCTTCTGCATCCACTCTTCTGCTGTCTCTGTTGTTGTTGTTGTTGTTTTTGTGCACCTCATCCAGAATTCTTTTGCGCACGAGTCTTATTGCGCAGCTCTGTTCTCCTGCAGCCCTCTAAACTAAAAATAATCAGAGCTTACGCTAAGAGCTAATGCCACACAGCACGCTTATCCCTCTCCCACTCCTTTACTCTCTCCCTCTCTCACGCTACGTCTTATCTCCGCTATAATCTCTCTGACAGTCTGGAGTCCAGCGTCCAGTCCTGTTCTTCTACATCCTTCCTTCATCCATGCTTGTTTTGGGTTTGTGTTTCAGTATCACTCTTTCTCTCGCTCGCTCTCTCTCGTCCATGTGCGTAGTGACGTTTGAGGCTGGCACGGTACACATCCTCCCCCCTCCCGCTCCACTGTCCTCTGTGAGCTGCAGAACAAGCGAAAACCTGTGGGAGTCTGAGGGAGCTTCCGATCAGGCGGCGATATTATGAAACAGAGCGAGTGGCTATAATGAGTTTGGGAACACGAAGAGAGCGTGGAGAGACAGATGGCTCGGATTCAGCAGTGGCTGCATTCCTGTTCTAGGCAGAGCTCCTGCACGCTGACCAGCCTCTATCATCTCATTAACTTCTATTACATTTGTGCTCCTTGTGACCACAGAGCTAGAGCACTGATTAACGGAATGATATCAAATTAATGCTGGCACGTGTGGAGCAGAGTGTCTAGAAGATTTCAACAGATACTGTACATACTCAATTTAGACCAGCAATGTTCATCAAAACACACACATAGTATATTATTATTATTATTATTATTATCATCATCATCATCATAACACACAATATTGGATGTTAATGTGCCAATGCAATCCTGTATAATTTCTGATATTTATGTCTAACAAAGTATGTTTTTTTCCTGAGGAAATAATAAAAAAATTATAAATAAAACTAAAATTGTTTTGTTTCATCTGTTCAATCCTCCTAATAATAATAATGATACTTAAATGTCTCAGAAATGTTCATCGACACACACACAGTATATAATAATAATAATAATCAAACTATTATTATTATTATTATTATTATTAGGCATGTTCATAACACAATATTGGCTGTGAATGTGCTAACATGATCCTTTGATAATTTCTGATACTTGTGTCTAACAAAGAAAGCTTTTTCCTTAGGAAATAATACAAAAAATAAATAACATTTAAAAAAATGTTTTGTTTCACCTGCTCAATCCTCCTAATAATAAATGATACTTATTATTTATCATTGTTATTTAATCACAATATCAGTATAAAATTGTCATATTCCACAGCCTTTATTACTAATACTTATTATTATCATTATTATATTACTAACACATTATAATATTTTTTTAATTTTGCAATTTCATATACATCTTAATCCTTTACCATATGAACACAAATTTAAACAAAAATGACCTTAAAAACAAAAGAAAACTGATAATGCAGAAAACAGTTCTCAGAAATTACTAGGCAGTAAAGAAGAAAAAAATGATGTATAAGGATATCTGAATATTTTTTTCCTGACATGAAAAAGGACCATTTAAAATAAAAGTCCATGTAGTCCATGACCAGTACACACCTCATTGTGGCCAAAAGTGGAAAATGCGGGCAGTAACATGAACATTTTCAGCACTGAGTTCCTTTCCTGTTCCTCACGTGAACAAATGTCAAAATCACATGTCTAGTCCAGAAGCTTCGATTTCACTCGGACATGCTCCCAGACTTCACGACAAATCTCAGGACATTTCTCTTCCACCAGCCAGCCAGTATGTTTCAGTGCACCACAGCCAGACATCAATACACAGAAATAACTGCTGCAGTGTTGAGCGCTGATGCTATGAGCATTAATAATGTGAGTAATATAAGATTAGCACTGCTGTGATCAGACTCAGAGATCAGACAGAGAAGCTGAACAGTGGCAGAGAAGAAGGAGAAAAAAACAAACAAGATGCATGATAAATCCTCAAAGCTGGTCAGGGAAAGAGATGGGCAAGCGTCCAGAAAAACTAAAGATGTAATTAACCAGGACCTGTACATCTAAAATAAGTGCGCACACACACACACACACACAGCTGCCCCACCCAGCCTGACCCAATGTTTTACTTCCCATTATAGCTAATAATAAATACAGCATAGTATACACACACACCACTGCACATAATTATTCATGCGGCAAATAAATATGCAAAACTCCAACTAATATCTAACCTTAACATTAACCTCAGCAACCACAAGACACATTTAGGGCTCTTTTAGATTTTTTTTTAATTAAAAACTGTAATTACAATTTTATACCAAGATATCAATATAGATATACATAAAGATGTATTTTTATTATATTAGTATATTATATTTTTTTATTATATTAAGACATGCACACACACATTTCTTTTGCTCAGCCGTGTAAAGATAAAGATTTTTTATTACAATTCTCCGGCTAAATGAATAGCTATTAAACTAATGATAGCATAAAAACAATTTTAGTGTCAATTATAAACCTACATTTCTTTTTCTAGATAAATATTTCCCCAAATTCCCCTTCTTTTCCCCAAATGAATGCCTTATCGAAGTAAACAAGGAGAGAAATAAAGACGCCACTATGATCTGCAACACAACTTACTAAAACAGCTGAATGTGAAGTTGGAGAAAAGAGCCAGCAGAACTCTGCTAATTAACATTAATAAACTCGTTTTAGCTAACAGAGGAAAACAAAATCATGCGGCAGAATAAATAGGATGAACTGTGCAGCCCACAGAGGGCACTACACTGTTACCTAAAAGTTGTCTAATATACCACACTTCTGTCTCTCTCTCTCTCTCTCTCTCTCTCTGTGTCTGTCTTTCTGTGTTTCTCTCTCTCTCTCTTTCTGTGTCTGTCTGTCTCTCTCTGTCTGTCTTTCTGTGTTTCTCTCTCTGTCTCTCTCTCTGTCTCTCTCTCTGTCTCTCTCGCTGTCTCTCTCGCTGTCTCTCTCGCTGTCTCTCTCGCTGTCTCTCTCTCTGTCTCTCTCGCTGTCTCTCACACACACACACCACTCTTCAGGCTTTTCTGCTGAGAAAAAAGGGCCAGATGGCTGGACAATGTCACATTTCCTCTTTCCTTCTTCATCCCTCATTCATCAGCCAGACAGAACCTGAGCATTTAATCCACTCCACTTTCTGATGAACCTACAAGATTCACACTGTCTAAAAACCATGTATACCCAACTTTCACATCGGTTGATAATCTCACCTGGATAGTCCAGATTTCTTCCTAAGACTGATGCTCATATTAATCCTCCTTCCAGCACACTTTCAGTACACCGTTACATTTTAAAATCTAATCCCTCTATCTGTCTTCACTCAGCAGTGGGACTGTCTTGTATTTCAAAAAGTTTCATGCTCATGTCGTCTCAGAGTTTTTCAGCTCTGGCTCATTCATCAGGAATCTGTTAATAAAAGAGCTGTACAAATAATCCCGGAGTCAACCTGACTTCTACGAGTCAAACCAGCAGTCTCCACTTTTATCAGAGGCAGCACCTAACATCCTGTCTCTATGCGGTCACCTCAACCTTCTCCAAACATTCTCTAGAAAAGTCTTGTTGGCATTCTGCCTGGTATATTGCAAGAAAAGAAAGCATCAGCATGTCAAAAAAAAAAACAAAAAACAGTTTGGTGCAAATAAAATGAATAAACATTTGTAAAGGAGTTATGAAGCTAATGGAGTTAAAAAATAACTGAAGCATATAGCCACCAGTTTAGCGAAGAATCTTCAAACCTAAGTGTGTAGTCAAAGGCTAGAACTACAACATGAGGAAAAACATGGACACCTCAGTGTTTGACTTTTGTTAGCAAGTTAACTGTAATGTATAGTTTAACATGTTGTCTAGTATGTTACTAGTACCTACAGCATGTCTCAGGTAAATAAGTGCTTATTAGTCTACTGCTCTGAGGAGCCATGTTGATTTTGTGGAACTTGGAGCTGAGGACAGTTTTCTAACATTTTGATCAAGTTGAGTCAGAGATCAGAAAGTTAGAGACAATTTACCAGTTCGTTAAAAGTGCACAGCAATTTCAGTGGAACAGTTATTTTTACAGGTGCAAAGAAGTTTCCTTTTTCGTAAGAATCTATGAACTACAGCAGAATTTATCTACAGCCCCATATGTAGTTCCTCTGCGATAAATTTAGCACAACTACATGTAGAATAGCAGTGATGTGAGTCAGGGAGGCCACAGGAAGAGGAAGGGCCTAGAGAGAAAACTAGCTTGGAGTTGCTTAGTGAGGTAGAGAGACAGAGAGACATTAAGACAGGATAAGTATACCATTGAGCGCCGCAGCTGTTCGTCCGATTCTGCGTCTGCAACACAGCCACACGCCAGCCGCTGTCACAAAGTGCAGGGTTATGACCAGTACAGACGTCCACAGCGCCGGATCGGACAGCTCCATCCCCCGCTTTGCTTTTTCAGATGCGTAAATCTCCTGATCTAGAGCTGAACCTAGAGTGATCACCGGGAGCTGGCACCCGAAAAGCCCTGTGTGTTGTCGATCATGATGTATAAAGCACCACGTCCATGTTCGCTTGCTCGTTTGTTCTCTCTGAGACGGTGGAACAAACGCGGGAGAGGAAAAGAGGATCTCAAACGTCACTGAAGTTTCTGTTTAAATTTATTCTCCTCTGAATAAGTTAACTCTTGAGCTGCATCATCCCTACTGTGTCTGTTCACTCACTCGCACACATCCTGTCTCTCTTACACACTCTTTAAAAGAATTCCTTTCTTCTGAAGCAAGCGCCGGGTGTTTATCAGTTGCTAGACAGAAAATGACTAAAATAGGAAAATAAAGCGATGCTCACAAAAATCTGTGCTCACAGTTTACCTTCCTGAGCCTCAATGAGCGACACGAAATGTGTGTGTGTGCACATGTGAGCGTGCCAATATGTCTCTCTGTTTATTCTTGTGTACCTCTGTTGCTATGAGCGAGCATTTCCCTTCACGACCTTATTCTGTGCGGTGCGTCCCCGTCTTTGTGGTGTGGTCAGAGCAGCTGGCTCATTCGACTCCTCCTGAAGTAGCCTGTGACGCACACGTGTCCTCATGGAACAGAAGGACAGGGCAGGAGACGTTACAGACGGCTGTCCTGCCAGCACTGGATTGTGACCACGCTCAGTGTTTGACAGTAAACGTGTGACAGGACACAGAGCTAGGAGACATGCATGTTTTATTAGGCCTGGAGCTTTTCATTATTCTACTGAAGGTGGGCTAGAGTCTAGAGGAACACTGGTGCGGCGTGGACAGACCGAACACACACACTGAGTCATGATGACTGTACATTCCGAAGGCCTGGGGGTCTGAGTCACATTATGGAATAATGGAAAGAGAGACAAAGAACTACAGAAGCATGTTAAGGTGTTATGTGTGATTAATAACTTTCACTCTATATTCATTTGAACCTAGAATTAAAGCTTGGAGACTACAGTTATTCTATTCCACTTTAGAGAGTATATCCTAGCGTTGTAGTTTTCTAAAGCAAGTGGTTTTTGAATGGTCAGATTCATTGAAATGCTGGCTACAGTCGTCTCTGCTGCCTGTCAAAATCTTTGGAGAAAAGCACAAAGCCATTTCTTTCAACATCAGCACATGCACAATGAGTTGAAGCTGGAGTATGGAGTTGTGCATTAAGGAATGCTGTGCATTGTGTGACTGATGGATGCATTTGCTACCATTGTTCACCGTCTTACACAAAGTTTTGAAATGTAACCAACACAAGCCTGTCCAAAGCCATGCTTCATAAACTTATCAGCAATTTAGTCACTTTCATGGTGCTTAATGTGGAGGAAAAAATTATTTCCTAATATGTTGCTTTGTAATGTGAAAAAATGATTTTCAATAGGCAAAAAAAAAAGAATTTACAATCAGTCTACAGGACAGCAGGAAGTTAAGTATGACCCCTAGTGTTGACTGAGGTAATAGAGCAGTCTCTGCAGCCTTCATGCAGACAGCATTTCTCACAAGACAGGAAACAAACTGGAGGCAATCTGAAATCCAAAAGTTGGGGATAGAAGTGATTAAAATTTTTTTCGGGCATTCAGATAGAGAGATGCGACATTTTAAAGTGAGAGGACTCTGGGAAACTTGGACACTTCTTCATGTCGTAAGGGTACGCAAACTTTTGCAGTCAGCTGCTAAAAACAAACTACATCTCCTTGAGGTCATTTACACACAAGTGAGCCATTTCTAATTTCTAATTTTTTTTTTTGTCATTTTTAGGTGCTTAACTGTCAATTACAGTGCATGAATAGTTATACACTATGTTGCCAAAAGTTTTGGGACACCCCTCCAAATCATTGAATTCAGGTATTGTTCTTCAGGGGTTGGGCTTGGCCCCTTGGTCCCAGTGAAAGGAAATCTTAATGCTTCAGCATACGAAGACATTTTGGACAATTTCATTCTCCCAACTTTGTGAGAACAGTTTGGGGATGACCCCTTCCTGTTCCAACATGACTGCACACCAGTGCACAAAGCAAGGTCCATAAAGACATGGATGAGTGAGTTTGGTGTGGAGGAACTTCACCGAGTCCTGACCTCAACCCAACAGAACACCTTTGGGATGAATTAGTGCGGGGACTGCGAGCCAGACCTTCTCGTCCAACATCAGTGCCTGACCTCACAAATGTGCTTCTAGAGGAATGGTCAAAAATTCCCATAAACACACTCCTAAACCTTGTGGGAAATCTTCCCAGAAGAGCTGAAGCTGTTATAGCAGCAAAGGGCGGGCCAACCTCATATCAAATTCATGTGCATGTAAAAGCAGACGTCCCAAAACCTTTGGCAATATAGTGTATATTCTATAAGGTGGGCATATGAAGCCCTTCATGCAATAAATAAGAGAAAAATAAATAAAAAGATGAATAGAGATGAGAGAACTACATAGACACTAAAAAACTAACTGCGGGTAAACAAATAAAAATAAATCTGGAAGATTTACATTAGATGATAAAAATCTGATGATGCTTACAATGTTTTTCCATCATCTGTGCTGCAATACATCATATAATAAGCTAATAAAATGCTTAAATAATTAATGTGTGTGTGTGGCTTCATCCAATCAGAGAACAGCTAGGCCTGGTGTGCTAGGATATTGTTTGCGCTTTCTTGTGAAATATAAATGTACATACATGACTGATTCATATTTGTTTGAATACTAAATCTTTTCTGTTTTCTGCCATGTACATGCAAATTGTGCACAAAAATGTAATCGAGGATATGAACTAAACATGAAGCCGTGTTTTGCTGTGGTTAAGCTGTTACAGGTGGAGACCTAAGAGTTACTTTACCGACTGAAATTTTAATCAGGGGACTTCCAGTGTCAACTTACCCACAGTCCTCTCTGCCATATCTAGTCATCTCTAGATCTTCACCACATCATCACCTTACCAGAATAAGATTACCAGAGTAAGACCGAGAGATACGAGCGTGCCAAGAAAAAAGCGCGGAGAAAAAATAAAAGCAAAGTGTCGTGACAAGTAAAGACAAAAAAAACCGAGAAAGCGGGTAAAGAGGAGCAGACGCAAATCTGCGGGCGGCTGTGTGATCTCACTGCGGAAGACAAGCGGCACTCTGGGTTTACATGTGTTAGACAAAATGAAGAGGAAAACGAAACGTAGAAGACGATGAAATGAAGAAGAAGAAGAAAAAGAAGAAGAGTACATGCATTGAGGATGTACAGCTATGCTTTAGTTAAAATCAGAATCATGAGTTTTGTGCTTCACAGGTGTGTATAACATAAAAAGCATCTGAAATAGGGCTTTTCCCCAGACAGAGAACCGCAGTCACACTTAAACACACACACACACGTTCTTCAGAACAAAACTGCGGTATGTAAACCACAGCTAGTGTGTGCATGTCCCAGTTATATGTGACTACAGTTACTATGCCATCCATCTAAACACCAGTGACACTGACTAAACTCAAAGCAAATATGAGAGGAGTTAATAGCTAATAATATTTGCATGAAGTTTGAATTACAGTGTCGTGTATTAAAGCTGCCTTTCTTTTATTAAAAACAAAATATTTTTAAAATTTTTAAAAATAAATCATCGTCGTACGGGTTTTTTAGCGCAACAACGTTTTTTGTGAGCGGACTGATCAAACATCATACACAGCATGTCTCACAGAAATGTTTTTATGTAATACTTTTGACATATCATCTACCTTCAATAACAAACATAACACCCATGAGCCATAAGTTAACCTGCAGTATCGTGAGTAAACGTGTAATAAACACTGTCACCCTACAGCACTGTACCAGAACCATATTAATCTCGCAACTTCACCATGAAGTACTATATACTACTGAACTTTCCTTTCCAGGCCAAAGACACACAAACACAACCTTACACAAATCCAGAAGTGAGAATAAAATTAAGAGAGTGTTTCCGTGCATAGGGAATATTTTTAGTCTGCACCTTAACGGCTGCTTGTGCAGGACCTGTGAATGTATCCATTCATGCACTAAGAAAAATCTAGCACCATCCACACACACCCACATGCACACACACCCACATGCACACAAGTCACTCTGATACTAAATTCCACTCAGCTTCTCTAAAAGCCCAGTAAACTCTTACACCTGCTTGCTAGTTAGAGTCATGTCTCATTTACTAGCTGTTTGTTTCAGTATGTTGATTCAGCACATACTCATTCCTCTGAGCTCGCTATAAGGTCACGCTGACCTTCACACTCTCCCTGAAATACGATCCTTTCACTAAACATCTTTCCTCCAGTGCTTACACGACAATCTGGAGCCCAAAGCACATATATATTACTTTAGGATAGATAACCTTCATGAAGGGGTTATAGTAGCAACCTTTGTACAGAGCTCAAGGTGAAAATATCAATATTAGCGATTTCTGTGACTGGACTCTCTCCATTTGTAAAACCTGTGGAGTACTTTGTCACTGTATCTGCATTTAGAGTTGTTTCAAAAGTAAATGTAGATAAATTTAGTCGCTCAGTCATTTTAAGTAACAGCTTTATCATGGTTAGGATCATGGTAGGTTCCTATTGGATCCATTTACATACATTCAACTTAAAGTCTTCAATCTACCTACTGAAATGTTTCTGGAAGGTGGAGGAAACCAGAGAACTACATGGACGGGGGAAAACATAACAGTTCAAACAGAGAAAAATTCCCAGGCTCAGGAATTAAGCAGGGACCCCGGAGAGCTTCATCGGTCCTGGTGAAGCAGCAACTATAAATGGACCACCATGCTGCTCATAGCAATCACCCCATCATTAGTAAACTTTTAGTAAGACGTTAAAAAAAACGCTGACCAGCAAACAACTCTCACAACAGGGCCAGAACTAATAACCCGTACAAAACCAGCCACTTCCTCAGCTCTTTTCCTGACACATCCACTGAATATTCCCTGTAACACCTCAATAACCAGAAAGGGGGCAGCCTGGTATCATGTACAACATTATGAGGAAAGTGTCACATGCACATACACACCTAATCCTACATTCCTGTAATTAAGAAATCCGGCAGCTGTACACATGCCGCTGGTCACGCCTCACAGGAAGTGACACCTGAAAATATGTGTGTTGACATAGCATGACTCAGGACAGGGATCTGGCTTGGAACTGCTGACAATGACAGTTGTCTGACCGGCCTGTTCTTCATGGTTCCCGACATGTCCTTGTAAACATTAGGCTAATTACCAGCTAAACTGAGATTTGTTTAAGATTAAGGGAACAGAGCAATCAGTAAGGCAGCGTCGGAATACACAGAGCGCCTAGAGGAGTGTGTGTCTGTGTGTGTGTGTGTGTGTGGACATGGTCAGTGGACAGAAAATGAGCATGTCTGCCTCCACCCTGTTTGAATATGCGCTTAGGTGCCATCAAGAGATTACAGAAGACTGAGCTGCAGACTGACTTAACACGCAGATGGAGCTGAAAATGCCACCAAACAAACCGCATCCTGAAAACAGCCTGCCTGAAATACACACACAAGAACCAAGCACAGGGCTACACAGGGCTTGTGCTAATTCTGCAATGAGCCATCCTGCTCGGTTACCAGGACAATGTTTGTAGTTAAACAAATGTTTATTCTTCCTGAAACACAGAAAATGAATTTTAAAAGCACCCGCACACCAAACCTATAAGCTGGAGCAATCGCTCCCACACACTAGACGGCTTTCTTTACAGTAATTATGGCTTTTTATGTTCCAGGCCACTGCAGGGTGTAAAAAGGCGGTATATCAAGAGCCATTAAAGGTCAAAATAAAAACCCTCTAACAACCAAACCATTTCCAAGCACAATAAGTACATCAACACTTCAACCAGCCTGAACGTAGCGTTAAAATATCTAGAGTAATCATGTTTTAATGCTCTACTTTCAATAAAATGGCAAAACCAGTAAAAATATATGAGTATTTCTCATATTCTCATACCATCCAAACCAAGCCGCTAGCTAATTAACTGCTAGTAAGCTAGCTCACATTTGTCACAGATTGAAATGAATATTCTCTCATTTGTCCCATATTTATTAATAAATCTGTCAATATATGTGTATTTATATAACCATTGTTTCAGTCAGCACTAATGATAGCCTAGCTAGCTTAGCATGTAGTCTAGTTTTTAGCTATGATGTCTTGTTGCAGTTTTAAGCTGTTGAAGTTGCTAATTAAACTCTAGGGTTGTTATAGTCAGTCATTATTTATATGGTACAGTTACCTCACCATTGACTTTATTGTTTTCGAATACTGGTTCAAATCGTTTAATGTCTTTTAGCGTTAGCCCATTTAGCTCCTGCGCATTAAAATCAGCCCATTTAGCTCCTAATTTAGCTTAATTTACCCCATTTAGCTCCACTGGCTCTCATAATTTTTGTGCCCAAACTGACTCCCCCCAAAATAAAATGTCACAACATCCATTTATCTGTACATTGGACATGGACTGCACCGAAACCCTTTTTTTCTGTGTTTAATCTGCTACTGGTGTAAACATGCCACATTGCTATTTCTCTTGCTACCTTATCATTATCCTCTCGTACTTTATCATTCATGGCATCTATCAAACACACATAACACCATGACATTGCTGACTGTAACTTAATGATACAGCTATCTATTTCTGACTAAACCCGTGATACTGTAAATCAGTGATATTTTTAGTCTAGTTATCATACTGTGAAGATTCCAAACCATAACATTTCTCATGAGCTCATATGTAATGCTGCATGAAATGTTTTGTTTGTTTTTTATTTTTCAGAATTAGAAAAAAGTGCTGTAAGTAGAAACAGTGCTGTAGGCTTTCCTACTTTATCTGGAAAAGTGCTTTAGAGCTTTACTATTAAAACCAGATAAAGATATAGCTAACGGTTACGGTAACCTTTTTACAGGTACACAATATTCACATTAGCATGTTAAAATGCACAAGAAATACACCAGCAAGCAGGAAAGGTACAGTTTAGAGCAGTGTTTTAAACAATGTACCGAATTACATAATCTAAATCAAAGAGGTTTTAACGGAAAAAAAAAGAAAAAAGAATAAGGTTTTTGAGTACATGGATCTGTTAAGGTGCTAAGATAAAAAGTAGGAAAGCCCTGAAATCCCTAAATGCAGTCCTGGATTTTCCCTCCAAAACCTCACCTCATTACCTTTAACAACTGCAAAGGCAGAGACAGTTATAAAGATTTATCTGACCACAATGGTGAGAAAGTTGTGTTTGTGTGAGAGAGAGTAGACACCGGCACAACAGTGACATCACAGGTAATGGCTTCTGCTTAGGGGTTTGGACTGGGTTCAAAACTCAGGGTGATTTAAAAGGAGAGATTTATCGAAGCCCTTTGCTAATGCCGTAAATCTACGAGGAGGGGCTGAGGCTTTCACTCTGATGGCACAAGAAAGTCACTGTATACGACAGGAATGAGAGACAAAGCAAGATTTACACCTCCGCTGAGAAGAAGTGTCTCTGTTCCCTCTCTTTTAGCTTCAGAGATGAATGACGAAAGATTTCCTCAATCACAGTTAAAAGTGGGTGGAGCGGAAAGGGGTCGTGAGAGAGACAAATTTCGGAGCAGGTCAGGGGCCGGGAAAGGACAAGAAGAGAAAAGAGAGAAAGCAGAAAGGAGTGGAATGAGCAGAGGCTACACAAACATGGGACAGACTAAAAGTCGGCTCGCTGGCACTACCATTTTCCTTCAGCTGTCGTCGTCGCCAGGGCAACCTGTCAATTAGACCCTGACCTCAGCCTCTTGACCTCAAGCTCCCAAAAGCCCTTTCTCAATCAGCATTAAGCCTGCATCATCATTTGGACTTTTCACACAGTAGGTCCAATCAAAATCATTTCTTAAATAGGATTTTAAGGGCAAATGTCTACAAATGCAAATTACAAGAGATTAAATCTGATTTTATTTCCCCAATCTATAGCTCACGTATCCACAGTGGTGGTTATGGTAAGCATGCATTCTCTACAGTAAGTAGTGCTGAACTACTATTTTTTTTGTCTATTACGATGTTCTTGTTGCAAATTTTTGACATTATCAGAATCACCACTTAAATAAATCCCTGCTGCATTTCTCTCGTAGTTTAGGCAGGTGAGAACACAAGAACCATACTCGGGTGGCGACCAAAATCTGAACCAAAACCATTCTGAGAGAATCTGAGCAAGGTCGTCTCTGTCAAGCGTAATCTAGCATGGATTAAGTGCACTGAGTAAGTGCTTCAGCTCTGAACTGAACCAACTTCAGGAAATGAACCAAATATAGCATGTATAGAAAATAAAAGTTAGATGCATGGACAAAATGTTTTAAACTAGTTACAGAATTCCCGAATCGTTCATTTAGCACCGGTGTTCTCTGTGTCAGCTTGATGAATGCAATTTGTGCATGCACTTGGTGTTTTGTTGACCTTTTTCCATTGCTGTATTTCTGAACAATAAATGAAATAGAATTTCAAGGACAGTTTCAGGCCTGACAGACTCACAGACTCAGCCAGAGCTGTTTGTTGTTGATGTTGTTGGTCATTGAATTACATACAGTGTAAAACCCAACCCAACCAATTTCATTGTGATTCAGACTTGACAACCTGACTAATACGTGTGAAAACACCCTAAAAACACCACATACCAAATGACTAAAAACTAAAACAAAAAAGAAACCAAATAAAATGAGTCATATGTCCAGAATTCATACTGGGAAAAACAGGATTGTGTCTGGATTAAAAAAAGTCTTGGTGCAAAAAGTCTTCCCTGCTTGCATATACACTATATTGCCAAAAGTATTCGCTCACCTGCCTTGACTCGCATATGAACTTAAGTGACATCCCATTCCTAATCCATAGGGTTCAATATGACGTCGGTCCACCCTTTGCAGCTATAACAGCTTCAACTCTTCTGGGAAGGCTGTCCACAAGGTTTAGGAGTGTGTTTATGGGAATTTTTGACCATTCTTCCAGAAGCGCATTTGTGAGGTCACACACTGATGTTGGACGAGAAGGTCTGACTCTCAGTCTCCGCTCTAATTCATCCCAAAGGTGTTCTATCGGGTTGAGGTCAGGACTCTGTGCAGGCCAGTCAAGTTCATCCACACCAGACTCTGTCATCCATGTCTTTATGGACCTTGCTTTGTGCACTGGTGCACAGTCATGTTGGAAGAGGAAGGGGCCAGCTCCAAACTGTTCCCACAAAGTTGGCAGCATGGAATTGTCCAAAATGTCTTGGTATGCTGAAGCATTCAGAGTTCCTTTCACTGGAGCTAAGGGGCCAAGCCCAGCTCCTGAAAAACAACCCCACGCCATAATCCCCCCTCCACCAAACTTTACACTTGGCACAATGCAGTCAGACAAGTACCGTTCTCCTGGCAACCGCCAAACCCAGACTCGTCCATCAGATTGCCAGATGGAGAAGCGCGATTCGTCACTCCAGAGAACGCGTCTCCACTGCTCTAGAGTCCAGTGGCGGCGTGCTTTACACCACTGCATCCGACGCTTTGCATTGCACTTGGTGATGTATGGCTTGGATGCAGCTGCTCGGCCATGGAAACCCATTCCATGAAGCTCTCTGCGCACTGTTCTTGAGCTAATCTGAAGGCCACATGAAGTTTGGAGGTCTGTAGCGATTGACTCTGCAGAAAGTTGGCGACCTCTTCGCACTATGCGCCTCAGCATCCGCTGACCCCGCTCCGTCAGTTTACGTGGCCTACCACTTCGTGGCTGAGTTGCTGTCGTTCCCAAACACTTCCACGTTCTTATAATACAGCTGACAGTTGACTGTGGAATATTTAGGAGCGAGGAAATTTCACGACTGGATTTGTTGCACAGGTGGCATCCTATCACAGTTCCACGCTGGAATTCACTGAGCTCCTGAGAGCGACCCATTCTTTCACAAATGTTTGTAAAAACAGTCTGCATGCCTAGGTGCTTGATTTTATACACCTGTGGCCATGGAAGTGATTGGAACACCTGATTCTGATTATTTGGATGGGTGAGCGAATGCTTTTGGCAATATAGTGTATATGCCAGAAACAGACTGCTATCTATCTAAAGTCTTACTTTACAAAACTAAAGAGCAATGTGTCAATACTGTTTACTGCTTAACTCATGATATGGGCTTAAAGTCCACTTGCTCAATAGAAAATAATGCATGTAGGTCAGACACAGGAGACGAGCCTGATGGTCAATATAACGTGAGGCAGGTCTTTTTATTTACGTGTTTGAAGACATACACTATAAGTGTATGATCCAAAAGTTTTGGGACACCCCTCCAAATCATTGAATTCAGGTGTTGTTTTTCAGGGGTTGGGCTTGGCCCCTTAGATCCAGTGAAAGGAATTCTTAATGCTTCAGCATACCGAGACATTTTTGGACAATTTTATGCTCCCAACTTTGTAAGAACAGTTTGGAGATGGCCCCTTTCTGTTCCAACATGACTGCACACCAGTGCACAAAGCAAGGTCCATACAGACATGGATGAGTGAGTTTGGTGTGGAGGAACTTGACTGGCCTGCACAGAGTCCTGACCCCAACACGTTTGGGATCATTTAGGGCAGGAGCTATGCCTTCTCATCCAACATCAGTGCCTGAATTCACAAATAAACACATTCCTAAACCTTGTGGAAAGCCTTCCCAGAAGAGTTGAAGCTGTTATAGTTGCAAAGGGCGGGCCATTTCCATAATACATCCATGTGCATGTAAAGGCAGATGTCCCAAAACCTTTGGCTATATAGTGTAATGTGAAATTACCAGTGCACCAGGTGAAAGAACATGAAGTTGAAAGTTCTGGGACTCTCTTAGGCCTCTATAAATTAAAAAGGCACATTTTGCCCTGCTCTCATTAATGCACTAAACGGTCAGTTGCAGTGCTAACGAGTGCTCCTGGCTCAGGCTCGTTATGAAGCACTAATCCGTTTTTAATAAGCCACTCCAGGTCTGAGCTAGGTGTGGTTCAGTAGCACTAGGCCCTGGAAGACTTCGGCTTGTTTGAAGTTTGTTAATATGTAAGATACCTAAAAAGTTTTAGTGTCATGCTCCATCAGCATCAAAATTAAATTATGGTGTTTACTATGAAAAAAATGGCCATGTCAAAGTGTGGGAACTGGAGAGAGAAAAAACAGTTAGAAAAAGGAAAGAGAGGGGCTTCTGAAAGCCTTGGGGGCCATTAGAGGAAAGTAGGGGAGGGGAAAAAGGACCCCACAAACCATAGGACCAACCGACAACCGCCAAATAAAACAAATATACAGTCTTACACAAACACACACACAGTCAGATGTACTATCAAAGAAATCTTTCATTGCATCAGGACCCTCCATGCTCTTTTATGTTAATTTTCACCATTTTTCAGCAGATTTTTCTCACTGCTTCATTGCCCATGTTTGTATGAAGTGTATAGCCCATGTCAGCTCACAAACTGTGCAGACTAGAGGCCTGGGAACAAACAGGAAGTGACAGACCATCTGTCTCTCATAAACACACATCTTTCTGATACATATGGAGTTTTTAATCTATATAGATATTTATTTTTTCCTCCTGTCGGCTTCAACTGCTCTGACCCCCTGTCATCTGACCTTCCATCTACACATGCTTTCACTTTTTATTCGAGTCTGATTATGTGACGGATAAAGTGTTCGTTTTGATTGTTGATATCTACTCCTAGCTTTAAACAAATGTGATACAGGTTACAGAAGTGATAAATCCTCCATGATGACCCATAATTGATTTGTAATCCATTTCCCTGGTATATCGTTAACCAAATCAATTAAAGCATGCAGAATATCTTCCAGGTCAGCAAACAAACTGAAGCCTGAACTTTAATCCTAAAAAAATAGACATAAGGTTAAGCTAGAAGTCTTCGAGATAAGGAGCAAGTGTTAGCATGACTGAATGATGAGATTAAAGTGAGTCACAGCTGCAACTGACATCATGGCTGTGTCTTGAGTCAGCAGAGAGAGAACAGACTTTCACCATGTTAGCTCCGGGGCCCAAGCACTGCGTTCTTACTAACACCCACACACATAAAATGCACCACCAGAGCTCGAACAATGCATCGCTCCTCCACAATGTACAGCACATAATTACACCATAACGGCTCTCTGTCATTAGCGAGATAGCGCCCTGTCAAGCCGGCAGCTGAGCAGCGTTTAGTCCAGGCTTAGAAAAGATTGTGAAACGAGGCTACATGGTATCGCAGTGTGGATGTATGCTAGACGAGATATGCAAGACCCACTCACTTGCCTAAGGGCTCAAACATCTCAAAGTTTTTTGTTTACACAACAGGCTAATCTAGCTTATTTATTAAATCTGATTTTTAGAATGTTTGTTCTTACAATTCCTGACAAATCTGAATTCTTTGTTCAGACTATAGAAAGAAACATAGATCCTGTATCACCCTTCACACATGTCCTTCTATTAATTAGGAAGGGTTTTATGGGTGTACACAAGCCAGGACTGAATTCCTAGGAAGACTGACACAGACATCTATAGGAAAGATACTTTGTGCAATTCCCAGTAATGTCTGAGCAGAAGAGATGCATCATCAAGGATCAGGATCATAATGTGGTATTCTGATGTTTATCCTGCAAGATGCTGATAGGAGAAAAAGCATGAAGAACAAAAGAAATGTCGTAGGAAAACTGAGCAAGAGACTAAAGATTTAGGATGTAGCGCTTATGACTGAATCACATACAGATACGGAGAGCTCTGTGTAAGAGCTCACAGCTCCACAGTTCTGGGTCGCTGATCAGAAGGTTAGGGTTCAAGCCCCAGCATTGCCAAGTTGCCACTGTTGGGCCTCTGAGCAAAGCCCTGGACCCTCTCAGCTCAAGGGATGGCATATCATGGCTGACCCTGTGCTCTGACCCAAGATTCCTAACAAGCTCAGATATGTAAAAACCTTAAACCATTCTCCGGTTTTCTTCCCTTGTCCACCTCATAGCAGGTTTGCAGGAAAATGGACTGCTTTGTGAATGTGTGTGCGCCTGATGACTGGCATTCTAACTAGTGTGAGAATTGCCCACTGTTACTAGGAGGGTCTCCAGATCAATCCTCCATCTACCTAGATAAATGAAGGGAAGGTGGAACTTGCATCATATCCAGTATAACGAGTTGTATGGTTGTGAGCGCATAACAATAACAATAAAGCTTTTAATGATGTCCCGAGTGTGAAAAGGGATTATCCGGATTAAGACAAATTTCCTCTGCACACACCAGAGCAGTGGTGACAGGACCAGGGCGGGACATGTTCTCAGTGAACGCCACATCATGACGTTATCAGCTTGGCTTTCCATATCCAAATGAACTCGGCCTAAACTCTGTGCTCAGTCTAGCTGTGTTCATCACTGATTTCATCCCTAGGGAGCGCAACAGAGCTGTCTGACTATTTTGCCTTGTTTGTGTCCCTCATCAGAGGCAGCCACACCCTGCCGGCACGATCGCGATATGCTGGCCTCGGCTCTTATCTCTAACGCTACATATGTGCTGTAGCTACACTGTCATACTGAGCTTCAGTGTATGTCTCACACTCTTTACTCGAACCACTGCCTTGACATCTATCTGTTTGCCCTGCTACCTTATCCTTATCATTTGTCAAACGTCACATCAGGCTAAAACTCATAACAGCTCAAAGCAAAGGGCAGTGCACTAACAATGTCACAGACTTCCAAGGACATTTGGTGTGTAATCTTTTAATGTACCGGTTATGTATTGTTTTTGATTAGGTTTCACAACACTGTATCCGCTCTCAGTTTATAAAGATCATGTCCATGACGTCCATGAAGGGCAATGCTCCAGCTCCAGATATGGCCTAGGTAGTCAGACGTGACCACTGGATTTTTTTTAATAATCATGCAAGAACAATGTGAATAAAAGAGCCAGAGCACACGGTGTGTAGGAAACACTGTGATAATTCTCTCTAGTAGCTGACGGCAAGAGGCTTGTGAGCAGAAAGTTGTAACTGTAGTGCAAACTACAACAGCTTTTATCTTCCCCTACAACATCAAATTCCATGTCTAATTTTGGAGCAAAGCTGTAGTTGCGTCTTTATAAAAGTATGCTGTCAGTTTCAGAGCCACTGAAACTGGTCTTGTGAGTTTGTGACGAATGGATGTGAGGAATGGAGGAACATTTATGTATTTGCATCTCAGAGCAGAATAAGGATCATCATATTGTAACTCGTGTTATAGGATGAGACGGGGTTGTGTGCCATGTGACATGTCGTCTCTACCTGCCATCTGTCTCCTCACGACACGCAGGTGGAACTGGCTGTAATTTCATCCTCACCTGTTTAAACTTTCATCACCACGTGTCTTCCCCTCATACCACTGAAGTGGCCTGCATGATGAAAAGTATGTGGGGTACATCAGAAGAGGGAACCGCCCGTGGCAGCCATTTGTCGTGACGAACAGCACTTACTTCAAAGGGCCTTTAAAAATATGGTCACTTTGTCTCTGAGACAAACTGAAACTTTGTCTCTGAGATTCTTGGTGCTGTCTTTATGCTGAATGAAAAAATTACAGTATACAATTACCTTGTAGAGTAAACCCTAACTAGATTCAAGTATTTCTATGCCAAATAAGCTCTTTAAAATAGGCATCATATTTTTATACATAGCTACATCATAGCATACGCACAATACAAGGAATGAACCTGGTAGAGGTGTTAGGAAGTTTTCATTACCTAGTCCATCTGTTTACTATTAAATTAGGATACATAAATTGTTTAGATAAGCATCAGTAAAAGTAGAACAATGAAACACTGGCTTTGGTATTTAATAATGCTGTGTATTATGTTTCAACTTCTACCAGGACCTTTCAGAGATCTCACAGTGATGGGTGCAGGGTTACAGAAAATAGGGTCCAGTTAAGAGAATAACCGCAGGCTATGACCCAACGGACAGATATGCTACATGGACAAACCGACCATCACACCCACATGTTGACGTTCTCCAAACACAAAGTTAGAAGTACACAATTGTATAAGCATGTCAAATGAAGACATGTTCTGCCAATGTGGAAGTGGAAGTGGAAGAACTTGAGTGTACTGCACAGAGCCATTGAATACTGTTGGAATGAACTGGAATGCCAAGTACACACCAGGCCTCTTCACCCGACATCACCCTCACTCATGCTCTCGCAGCTGAATGAACACAAGCCAAGCTCTAAAATCTAGTGCAAAGCCTTCCCAAAGAGTGGAGGTTCTTTTAACAGAAAAGGCAGACAAAGAAATATTAATGCCTATGGTTTAGGAAGTTCAAAATATGTGTTTGATGATGCACATACTTTTGGCCATACCACGGACTGGCATAGAGGTAAAACTCGCATACGCATATTTTACCCAAAAACACACAAACCCAATGAGCCTCAAATGTAATCTTATTAAAGTTTAAACTCCTACGGTGTGACTTTTCTGAGAAAGCAGCTTTACCCCGGACAATAGGCTCAGTGTGTGGAGGTTAGTGAGGTATTAAACACCCCTCCTCACTTCTTATCCATATGGTCAGCACACACACGCCTGGTGCCATCCACTATCCAACTGTTTGTCCCATGATCCAGGATTGAATTACAACACCAAAACAAATGCCACACCGTTTCATTTAAGCTGATAAAAGAAGAATGTAGGCAGATAGCACATAAAATAAAATACAATTCAATTTCTAATAGGAGACCACACACAGTACAGAGGAGATAAAACTGCATAACCTTTCTAGGGCAGAAAGAGAAAGATGAGGCTACGCCTCTTAAACAAATCATATCCATTCACCTCAGTCATAGCAGCAGTACACCCTGCACGCACACGCACACGCACACACACACACACACACCTATCCATCACTTAGTCTTCTTGCCTTCAGGCCAGATTATATGATTCCTTGTCTTAAGCATAAAGACATATACAAACACTTGATCTATTATCTCTGTATTTTTATTCTAGCTTCAGGCTCAATTAACAAACAATAGTGAGGATGCATTAGCATGACATCACTCTTCCCAGAAAAAAAAAGGATTTTCACAAGACAATTGACATCTTGAGTAAGACTAAATGACTAAATATTAGGACGTGTGAGGAGAAGGAATTTACAGAAACACCACTGACCATGGCCTAGGTCTGCTACTACAACAGGTGACAGCTGTCCCAAAGGAGCATCAACACCCCACCCAATGAGTTACAGCAGTGCAGAAACTCTCCAAAGCGTGCACGCTCACCAAGCTAGAATTTACTGCGTTCACTTCAATGTAGATGATTTTTCATCCACCGAGTGCCAATGGGACATGTACCAAACAGTGACTTGTTGCAAGTTCACCTGAACTCTCAATAAACAGTAAGTGTGGGGATCTCTAGACACATCATAGTTCGTACTGATTCGATTTAGCCATAAGGTAACTATTAAAAGAATAACACCAACCTCTTTTGACTTCAAGGTCTTGAAGATATTGTCTGTATGATGCCGCAGCGCTCATATCAACTTTGCCATATAAACGCCAAAAGAAATAAAAAAAAGACAAAAAAAAAGGAACTACAAACTGTGAAAGAGTTAAAAAGGAAGGAAAGTGAAAATGTGAACGTAGTAAGAAACGACTTCAAAAAAAAAAAAAGAGAAGACGCATTAGCTCATCTGTAAACTCTATGGAATCCAAGATGTTAAAGGTCCAGGGTCTTTACGGAAATCCAGGCGTCTTAAGCGTCAGTTTTCTGTTTTTGGTTGCTTTTTGTTGGTTACAGGCTAAAAAAAGCCTGCGGATTTGTGTGTGTACCAGTCAGCAGCCTGGTAAGCTCTGAGGGAGCAGCGTGCTCTGAGCCGGAACTGTACTTTGACCACAAAAGCAGGTGATGTCACTGCTCGAGCCAGAGCATATGCTTTACTCCTGTCATGAGTCAGACGTATACGAGCATGCGTCTGTGGGCGTGTGCGTGTGTGTGTGGGTGTGTGTAGGTGTGTTTGCATGCTCAAGTCAGAAGTTGATTGATTGATAACACATACATACATTTTCAGCGTGTGAGAGGAAAGAATGTGAGAAAGTGTTCAAACAAACTGACCCTGCATAACACTAACGCTCTTTTCCGTCTAGCTTTTGTGTGCTGTGTGAATGAACCAGATGTTTGTGTGTATGTGAGGGTTGCTTAGCGCTTCCATATGACATTTCACACCAGAATATTAAACCAGAATCATTTCCTGAGGATGAAGAAACAGATAAAAGCAAGAAGTGAGACCCTTATTAAACGTCTAAGGGAGCCGTTTAATAAGAGTGGTGTTCCTATTTCTTTTACTTACATTAATATTTTTCTGTTATTTCTAGATTAGATTTTCCTGTTTAAACGCGCCACATAAACATCTCCCATTTTTATACTGTCTCCACTAAGACATAATTCACAGTTAGTCTGAATCTCAAATGGCTTTTTATGCTGCGTTCACACATACAGTGATTTTATCAAGTCACCAGGAGGTGGTCCTATTACTGGTTGCCATAGTAATAACTCTCCTCAGCGGGTGGCATAACTAATATTCCACCTCGACAACAAATCTGTTTTCCTAGCACTAAAACGAAACATTCTTGAGTGTTTGTATAGAAAATTCAGCTGTGTATATCTGCATTATATCATACGAGATGAAGGAGAAGCAGTGTGTGCTCTGTGCCACGGATCTCTACTGTCTTCACTCCCATTGGTAGTCAAAAGTGCAAAGAGTTGCTTCATATTTGCATAAACTTTGTTGTGCCGCTGGACACGCCCATATCTAGTCGATAATGTCGCTGTCACTCACGTCGCTGGCAGTCATCGGGTCTCGGGGAAAACGTTTGCTTGCTTCGCTGCTGTATGTTTGAATGCAGCATAATTCAGTAACTTGAAATATAAGCATGATAGAAAACATGCAGTCAAGAAAAGTAATCAGCGACTATTGGGGGGTGTGATGATGCAGTCATTAGCACTCATTTCCTTATAATGGCATGTCCCTTATTTTTCATTTTTATATAGCACAGCATTTTCCAACTGACTATATCTCAGTGATCAAAGAATGACACATAACATACCTGCACCCTGTTAGTGGTTACATTTAATGTTGTGAAACAAGTTACTCCCTGTTAGACCTTACATCATAACAGCTAGAGACAATCATGTCCTCACTAGCCTAATTTCTTTCTCGAGCAACATGTAATCTTCCGGTGAATTCAGAAAGCGCAAAGTCCTCTGTTCTGGCAGAAAACATGACTCTTAAACAGTGCTGATACAGAATTCTTCTATAAATGTGAAATAAACAGCTCCTTACAGACACCTTGAGGTTTTACTTTGTTAAACACCTTTTTAATCTGATTATTATGTCTTAGGTACAAAGATCTGTGGTGGTTGTTACTATAGAACATATTACAGCAAGCACATTACTTTCATATAAGCCTCTATGGTCAGAGCTACGGTCAGAGCCACAGTCAGAGCCACAGTCAGAGCGAAGGTTTAGAGCCACGGTCAGAGCTATGGTCAGAGCCACAGCCAGAGCAACAGCCAGAGCCACAGCCAGAGCCACAGCCAGAGCCAGAGCCACAGCCAGAGCCACAGCCAGAGCCACGGTCAGAGCTATAATCAGAGCCACAGTCAGAGAAACAGTAAGAGCTATGTTCAGAGCCAGAGCTACGGTCAGAGCCACAGTCAGAGCCACGGTCAGAGCTACGGTCAGAGCTACGGTCAGAGCTACAGTCAGAGCTACGGTCAGAGCTACGGTCAGAGCTACAGTCAGAGCTACAGTCACAGTCATAGTCAGAGCCATAGTCAGAGCCATAGTCAGAGCCATGCTCAGAGCTACTTTTACTGAAATAATAAAAACCATCAATCAGATCAATCAGATTTTAGGATTCAACAGAACCACCTAGTGGCAGAAGTATAAAAATCTGAAAATAATGTAAGCCATAAATAATATGCATTTTATTCAGAGCCCCATTCCAACAACAAGCGGCTTAAAGAATCATTTGGCAAGAAATATTATCATTATATTATTATATAAGCATTATTTTAGGTGTCTAAATGTAGTACATTCAAATATTTTTCTCTTCACCATGTAAATATTACATATTGTGAAATGTATTCTACCAGCCCTAAGGCATGTATTTACATAATGGATGAACACTAGAACACTGTTTTATAATCGGTGAGTGGCCATACCATGAGAGGATGATAATAAAGGATACAGAACTCTCACTGCTGAGCATCTTGTATCGATTTTGTATTGTATAGCACCTTGAATTCAAATCCAATCAAACTGTTCGCTCTCTGGAGATTCCCACTCTTTATACTGCAGCGCCTAATCTCATCATCTTTACTCGGTGCTATATCAAGAAGGTCCACTTCCCAGCCCTCAACTATGATTTCACCTTATGGCAGAATATTATCAGAATAGGCATGGTTTATTTATCTAACAGTGTTTAATGATAACAGTATCATTTGCAAAATTCTGCTTAGTTTTTGCATGTTACACAACCGACTTCATCCTCATGATGTTCCAGCTCGGGTTTTTGGTGTGTACCATGGTGCGTGTCTTGTGTGTTTACCCTTAGTGGTTCTCCCCATAGGACCATGAATCATAGCCAAGGAGTCAGTGTTTTTCTTTTCCTTCACATCCCAAGTTACAGTATTTTTAATATGGCGTTCTCTAACTTACTATACTAGAGGAAGGGTTACTTAAATGGCCTTAAATCAAATTTAACACACCACCCATCAGCAACATGTCAACTTGGTTCTATATACAGAAGCTCCAAAATATTATTACTCATGTACAGTTAAATAATGAGCCTTATAATTGAGTAGTTGGATTTTGTTCAGAGGGGTGTGTGTGTGTAATATATTTTACAGTTAAAAGGTTTTTTGTGACAAAAAAAGGCATAAAATCTGCTTTATTCAATTAAATACCTCACATTGTCCTGACTCAAACACACTGTGTGCCACTAATGTGTGCTTAACAAATATCCTAAATCCTCAAGACAAACTTTGTGGTGATATAAACACACCTCACAGCCAAAATATTTCTTCAAACCTTCACAAACACACAGTTTGTGATGTCACATAAACACATGTCACACAAAAAACACGTTTCCCGTGAGAACGTGAACTGCAGGCAGTGCTCAGGTAACGGGTTGTAATTAGCCACTGGTTATCAAGAGGATTGAAAAGAAGAGCGCTGTTTTTAAGAAGAGCACACAAATACGCCTCGAAGTAGAGTGAGCCTGTGGTGCGGTCATGTTGGTCAGCGAGTCCTGTGGGACAAAGCCGGAGGTGCTACAGTCTCCTGGATATCGATCTTCTTTACATTATATTAAACCATATTACCCGTTTAATTCAGTCAGGAGCCTCTTTGTGTTGTTATTCATAGCGATCTGTTGCTAAGACTAATGGTGCATCAAGCCACAGTGGTAACATAGTACACTTTTAGTCCGAGACTAGGCTTACGACTGCCTGACTGCACTCATACACCCTGAGCACAAAAGGAGGCCAGACTGAAGCCGCCAGCTCCTACTGACAATTACATGAATCACGCTTAAATATAAAGCAGACAGAGACTGAAGATTTAAAAGATGAAAAAAGGAAAAAAAAAAAAGAAAAAGAAAAAAAAAAAAGCCAGGGCATGGCTGTTACTTTAGTATAAAAATAAACAGATAAATAAATAGATAGATAAATTAATTAATTAATTAATTAAAATAAAATATCAATTATTTAAATCTAAAAATAAATCATTGATATTTTATTTTTTTTATTTATTTAATGCATATGCATTGGATTATCTATAGCCACTATATTCTATTTTAATATACTAAAGCTATTTTAATACATACTTTTAAATAAATAAATAAATAAATAAATAAATAAATAACTTAAAGTTTTCCTGAAAAACATGGGCAATGCAAACCTCAACTGTTACCAGCACTTTATGCTGTACTGAATTATTTTCTAGTTGTTGTTTTTTTTTTTTAAAGAATAAAATGAAAATTTAAAAAAAATAATATAAAGAGGAATGAGGAATTATTTAAACATTTCTTTATCCTAATCCTCCTGTACAAACTGCAGTCTCGAGGCCTAAACAGCAGCAAAATGTTGATGAGTCATGAGTCATTCATTTTATTTTTATTGTTGGTTGCAGAACACAGTAAAAGCTAATCTTGTGGGATTTTAACCCTGTCTGTGACCATTCATCACTGACCTTAAACACTGACTTACAACAGAACAGTCTGATACGTTTTGTAACCTGTGTTTTCTAACTATAGCGTAGCAGCGTAGCCTCAGGCTCGATGTTTAGAGTGTGAAGCACAGATAGCAGCTAGCTTTATTTTTAATGCTTGGTTCAAAAGCAGGGAAATTAAATGAGAAGGATTTGATCTAAAATGTGTCTGGTCTGCTAAATGTTGGCTAAAAATGATGTCTTGATGTCTTGTTTTTCTCAAACATGTTAACTTGTGTTTCTTAAACATGCTAGCTTCTTAACTTGTGTTCTAATCATTTATCCTCCTTCATAAGACATCACACTGTGTAGCTGATGCCATTTTGAGGATCGAAGAGAAAACCCACTGCAACGATATCATTGTGTCTTTGCTTCATTAGTGTACGAGATTCATTTTTATTTTCATTTATACTGATAATTGATATCCCTAACACACCTCACTACATAAAATCGTCTGCCATGCTGTCTCATAGCTATATTGCCTAGCTAGTTCAGTTACAGGCCACCTGGGAAGTTTATCTCAGCAGCAAATAGTGCTAACATTAGCAAAAGTTAGCTTTGATATCAACACAATTATCCCCCCTTGATGAAACACCATGATTGAATCCTTTATTCATCCAGGTGGTCTATTTTCATTATTTTTTACTCTGGTGTTCTCTTGCAAAATCTGATGAGGAATGTATTTTTAGCCATTTGTCACCTTTCAAAATGTTCACACTGTGCAGAAATTCTGTCTCCAATTAAACTCGATACACTTTGGATAGCAAACATCAGAGGATACAAACAAAGCCGGCTAGTTAAAGTTACAGGATGTCCTCAAAACAAAGCTGACTGATACTGTAACCCTGACCGGTGGTGTAACACCACAGCTTTTTCATCATGATCTACTAAAACATTGTTTTAAAACAGACTCAGTAAAACTGTCACTGTACAAACAGCAGCTCCGGCTGCAAGCCAAATAACAGCCACCCAAAGTGATTGAAATTGTGTTAATTACCTGAGAAACGGTGCCAGAATATTCCAGAATAGCAGCAGAAGTGATGGGACATGGAAGAGAAAGAGAACAAAAATCAGTTAGTTCACAGGCTGAGAGCTTGGACAGAAAACAGGAAACAGTCCCGTTTCATAGGAAAGTGCTTACAGTCCATACAGGGACATGAGTAGGGGTTTAATCTGGAAGAAACACTCATGAGCAGAGCTTCCACATGCCTGCTGTTTACAGAAATAACAGCATTATAATGTGATGAAGATGATCATAGTGTGACATGATGTGTGTACAAGATATACACTGCTTTAGAGAAACATCCCAAAAGTGATGTCTTCAGTCAGGTCAATTAATTACTCTGTGTGTGTGTGTGTGTGTGTGTGTGGAAATTAGCAATAAAGTATATTAATTTAATGTAAGCAATTTTACTTCATCATAAACTCAGAACATATTTTGGATTCGTTTAATCATAAAAGAAAGTAAAAAATGCAAAATGGCTTGAATCATGTTTACATCACAAGAGTTTTAGCTCAGTTTAAACCTGGATCATGAGCGCACACACGCACACACACACACACACTCTAACCAGCATTTCTGGTCCTAGAGTACCTCAGTCCAGGACCTCCTGGCTATCCTGGGTTAGCAAATAAATAAATTATAATAAAGGTTTGGATTAAAACTTGTTCAGTTTTAAATCATCTGATAGCTATATGAACTCATGAATAAATAGTATAACTTCCATAATGATGGGTTGTCATTTTAATCAGTGGAACAAAAGTTTTAAACAATCCCAGACCCATGGCTATGTTTCATGGATCCCAATTTGAGAATCACATTTTAACCTCTTCCAGTTTATCTTCAGTCCTGTGAATTAGCTGAAGGGCTGAATCTGATCAGCTGGCCAAACACCAGGGCCAGGATTGAGAACCTGTGCTTATTTTTTTAGTATGTCGTTTTAACAGTGAACAACATGTAAATTGTTATCAGGCGGTTTTCCTGGCAGCACTCTGGCTCTTTTATTTGATGTCAGTCAAAAGCTCATTTAGTGTCTGCATGAAGAAATCAGGTTACAGCACATAGCAAGGAATGTTTGGTTTCAGGTGCGGTAATCAAGAGGACTATACAGCTCGTCCATGCAGAGGGTGTCTGTGCTGATGCGGGGAAATTTTCACCTCCAATCCACCCCCTTTCTCCCAGCATCCTCTGCTACTGATACTGCATGCAGCGCTGCAGAGAAACACTCACACAGCAGAGCATCAGCTGGGCCACAGATCCAGAGGTATTCTATCAAACACGAGCTGGCTTCTTTCCAGTGAGACCTCACTCACTCACTCACTCACTCACTCACTCACTCACTCACTCACTCACTCAGGTGACTGTCAGGAAGCCATCAAATAAAGCAGCTAGAGTTTAATGTATTCAATGAAATGCATAATCAAAGACAAATCAAAGGCAAATCAGGATCCGAGACATCCATAAATACCAGCAAGTCCATCAAAGGTGTTCACACACACACACACACATACACACGTCTATCTGATTTGATGGTCCATAGCTTACAATAAAACACATACACAAGCTCTGAGCACTACAGTTAAGGCATATCACAAAAACACCACATTAAGATACCTGAAAGAATTTCTGTTATGGTTATGCATCATGATAAATGAGTTTTTTTTACAAAGTGCCAGTGTTGTGTTTAAAAAAAAAAAAAGCAAATCAGCTGCTTCCAGTCATACTTGAAATATGTCCAAAAATGTGCCATCACTTATCATGACATCAAGACCATACTGTCGTTTTTATCTAACTACTAAACACAAGCGTGCCTGAGCTGTGAGGTTAAAGACACATGCATAAACAGCAGCATACACAAAACACACACACACACTCTTGAACAATAAGGCATTCATGTACAGCTGGGGACAGTCAGCTCCAAACACAGTCATGCAGGAAACCAGAAAGAAGCAGAAAATAGAGTGGTAAAAAAAACCCACTGACTGCTGAACAGACCTCATGTTGAGGAGATTATGAAAGGACAGCACATCAATGCTGATTTCTCCCAAGTGATTCAAATAAGCAGAAAGAAAGACAGACTGCAAACACACCACAATGTAGGTCATGCACAGCACGAAGATGAAGGGTCAGAAGATACTGATGAAGGGCGACAAGGGAGGAAAAAAAATTGAGGCCAGGAAATTCTTACATCTTCACCTGTACTGACCCTAAAGAAACAAAGCGATTTTACACTGTAGAGCTGCATGACACATCAGAAACGCTACGATATTTATCGTGCTGTACGTATGTTTGGACACTGGAGTATGCTGCGATAAAGTTGCCCCAATGCTCCGGGGCAGTAGTATCTCAAGTGGTTAAGGCTCTGGGTCGTTGACCAGAAGATCGGGGTTCAAGACCCAGCACTGCCAAGCTGCCACCGTTGGGCCCTTGAATTAGATGTCTGGCAAGCTTTCTTAAAACATAAAAACAAACACAAATACAGTTCTATCTGGATATGTATCTGTTTACAACATATTATCTGTTTATTCAGATCACAAACCATTTATGGTATCATTATCAGTATCGGCGCAGTATCAGTACTCAGCACTTTGCATATTTATTCTAGTCCTGCATTACTGGATATACACCGATCGGGCATAACATTATAACCTGCCTAATATTGTGTTGTTCCCCCTTTTGCTGCCAAACCAGCCCTGACCCGTCATGCACTGTGTATTCTGACACCTTTCTACCAGAACCAGCATTAACATCTTCAGCAATTTGAGCAACAGTAGCTCGTCTGTTGGATCGGATCACACGGGTCAGCCTTCACTCCCCGCATGCATCAATGAGCCTTGGCCCCCCATGACCCTGTCACCGGTTCACCACTGTTCCTTCCTTGGACCACTTTTGATAGATACTGACCACTGCAGACCGGGAACACCCCACAAGAGCTGCAGTGTTGGAGATGCTCTGATCCAGTCGTCTAGCCATCACAATTTAGCCCTTTGTCAAACTCGCTCAAATCCTTACCCTTGCCCATTTTTCCTGCTTCTAACACATCGACTTTGAGGACAAACTGTTCACTTGCTGTCTAATATATCCCACCCACTAACAGGTGCTATGATGAAGAGATCATCAGTGTTATTCACTTCACCTGGTCATAATGTTATGCCTGATCGGTGTATAGTGTGTATATTGGTCACAATAGCTTAGCAGGAGGACATGAAGCAACTCAGAGCTGAGAATAAGAAAAGGAAAGTCTTTTTTTTTTTTTTTTTAACACCATCTAGGTTTAAAATTTCAGATGCCGTCATCATGACATATTCATCACCGTTTAACATCCCAGACCCAGTAGCACTTAGGAGCTATTGCACAGAGGCAGAAAGGCAGAAATCCCAGAGACAGGAGGAACAGGGGTGAGAGAAATACATCTCAGTTTTCAGATAATGGCACACTGCAGGTGTAGACTATAAATTACTAGCTGTTACGGGAAAAATACATAAAAGCTATGTGGAAAGAGAACTGGACGATATGGTAAGAATATCCGATAACACCACATGGAAGTCACAGTAAGTTTCACAAGTGCTCCAGAGCCTGTACACAGATATTTGATGTTTGGGGGCGAATTAATAAAATAAAATAAATGCAATATTTTGAATATGGGGAGTCGATATTGTGATTTGTTTTTAGAAATAAAGTTATATTTGTTAATAAACCTGAAATTAGTAACAGGTAACATTAAAAATCCTGCATCCTTAATAAACTCAAATTATAATAAATTAACTGCTTAAATTAATTAATAAGTATATTTTGTTTAAATAGCCTATAACAAACAGCTTTCATTTTATTTATTGTTCCAAACAAAGTATTTCTATTGGAGAATAAGATCACAGCTAAGCCGTCATAGATTACTGTCAATCACTGGATTCCACAGATGGGTGTGAAAGTAAAGAAAATTACGAAAGCCATCCATTATTTACTAAAGACTCATTTTCACTAAGCTAAAGCAGACTTGCAGCTAATGTGGCAGCTTCATTAAGATTCTTGTCTTCAGTCTGTCTGTGTGTGATTTGGGCAACATGCTGCACTGCAACACCAGCAGTAACATTTTTCAGGTTAGACACCAAAGCATTCCTGGGCATTCCTACAGTCTCGCTCTCACTACACTAATACACTGTGTTCAGCGTTACTGACAAGAAACTATATGGGAAATGTGATGAATGTTTCCAGCTTGCTCTACAACAGAAATACTCAAATATCCACTAATCCACACAAAACATGACAAACTGAGCTGTGATTGAATCTCACCTGCAGCACAGGAGAGCAAAAATGTGGAATAGAATCTAAAAAAAAAAAAAAATCACAAAATATCCCAAGTAATATCCCGAAACCCAATAGAAAAAAAGAAAGGGAGACAGACAGAGAGAATCAGAAACAGAGACAGAAAGACAGACAGGCAAAGACAGACGAAGAGACAATGAGAGAGAGACCGACAGAGAGCAAGAAAGAGACAGAATGAGAGGGTATCAAACAGGCAGACAGAGAGAGAGAAAGACACAGAGTAAGAGACAGACAGATAATCAGGAAGAGGCAGAGAACAAGAAAGTGTCAGACAGACAGACAGAGAAAGAGACAGAGTAAGAGACAGACAGACAGACAGACAGACAGACAGAAAACAAGAAAGAGACAAGGAACGAGAAAGACAGAGACAGCAAAAGAGAAAGACAGACAGACAACCAAGAAGAGACAGAGAACGGGAAAGAGTCAGACAGACAGATAATCAGGAAGAGACAGAGGACGAGAAAGGGTCAGACAGACAGACAGAATCAGGAAGAGACAGAGGACGAGAAAGGGTCAGACAGACAAACAAATAACCAGGAAGAGACAGACAGACAAACAGACAGACAGACAGACAAAGCGAAAGAGATAAAGAAGTAGTCAGACAAAAAGAGACAGAGACAGAGAAGACTACAATGAAAGAGAATAAGACAGAAACAAGCACACAGAAAAACAGATAAAAACAGACACAGAAGTCAAAGACAGAAGAGCAACATAGACATATGAGTAACAAAGACAGCCACCGACAGAAAGACTGACAGAGAGAGACACAGAGGCAGAGATATCCAGGGCTCCAGTCAAGATGAGTGAGAGATATCTTCAGCTCCAGCTCAGACAGAAAGGGCTAACACAGTGGCTTTCTGTTCAGCAGCATT
Organism: Hemibagrus wyckioides; assembly: GCF_019097595.1. Taxonomy (NCBI): domain Eukaryota; kingdom Metazoa; phylum Chordata; class Actinopteri; order Siluriformes; family Bagridae; genus Hemibagrus; species Hemibagrus wyckioides. Next base: position 10,037,773 of record NC_080733.1, on the reverse strand, counting down.
TTGAGAAATTCATCAGGTCCCGTTCCAAATCCTCTACAGCAGATTAGACCTTCTGTGGATTAGGAGTCCTGTGGAGAACTTTCTCAGGGAGAATGAAACACAAGCAAAGAGTCCTGATGTTCTTGATCCAGATCATTTACCTGTGACCAAAACATGGCCTCCTGCATTGATTCTGTACACCAGTACAAATACACACAGGAAACTTAGCCAGTCTTACTATTTCTCTCTCTCTCTCTCTCTCTCTCTCTCTCTCACACACACACACACACACACACACACACACACACACACACACACACATTCAAAATCGCAGTAATGGTGGACAAATCATAAATCCATTAGCTAGCCCACCGGGACACTAAAAGCTAACATGCTCAGTCCCATGTTCCAGTTGCTTGGAAATCTAAATGAAAGGGTTTGTTAAAGTATGCTAATACTGAACAGCCAGCTAGTTAGCTAGTTAAGCACATTAACATAGTCTAAGTATCAAATGTTTATATGGTCATCTTCTTTTTACTAAAGGTTCTCATGTAGCACAGTGTGTTTGTGTCTGCAATCCACTGCCTGGGTTTCTGCCCAGTGTCTTTATTCTCTCCCTGTGTGTGTTCACACTGTGACTGTGAGCAGGAAGCAGCAGAACTGTACAGTGGATTTGATCTGGATTTCATTTTGCTTGATTTCATCAGAGTTTCAAAATAGCTCCTGATTCTGATAAAAAATAAAATAAAATATAAAATCTTGTTATGTGTGCAGGATAATTTCTCTGGCCGGGTAAAGTCGAGGGATGGTGGGTGGCTGTGAGAGAGAGAGAGAGAGAAAGAAAGAAAGAAAGAAAGAAAGAAAGAAAGAAAAAGAGGGGAAAGAAAGAAAGAAAAAGGGAAAATAAGGGAAAGAAAGAAAGAATGGATGAAAGATATACAATAAACCCAGTACTAACAAACCCTATTCCTGTTCACAGGACATAAAAACTTCAGCACAGCCTTGAGTTTCTTCACAAAACCAGACACCTGTCCGAAGTGAAGGTTTCAAGCAAATGTCCGAGATTCCAGCGAGTCCCTGAGGGAAAGCTGACCCACTTCCACACTCGGCAGGGGAATGAAGCAGCGCCTCAACACTCAGGACAGTGCCGCATTGACCATAGGCCTAGACAAGTAATAAAAGCCTGAGGCACGAGAAGTCCTACAACCACTCCAGTCTCACAGAATGCCATGGCAAATTCCAGGTGGAGACACAGGACAGGCAGCTGTTCAGGGGAATGCACAACAGTCACGTACACACACACACACACACACACACCTGCTTTTGTCATGGTTTCCTGTCGATCATCGGGGTCCACAGCTGCGTAACCAGATTTTGTAGACTAGACAGTTCATGGTTAACACAAAGCTGAAGACTAATGATGCAACATGAAGAGAACAGGTGAGTGGTGTCTTCACAGTGTCCTGCTAGACTGTTGAATTCAGGTGTAATGCAGCAGTTTAGCTTTTTAAGCTTTTTAAGCTTATTTTGCGACGGCATGTATTTACCCAAAAATGTGACCAGATCCTGAGAAAATTACACAGTGCTTTATTTAGTTAGTGCTGTATTTGTTACATTTGCCCCTTGCCCAGTGTGATCACTACACGGTTATAGGGAATATGCCCTGTCTATATTTATAGGCACAAAAAAATGTCATATTACTTCAGTAATTTCAATGCATATTAATGAAAGAAAAGTGAATTTCAGTCATTTTTTCCAGGTTTTGACAGCTTGACAAATGGCTCCGTCTTTAGAAATACGGACAAAACATATACCAGTAATTCAGGAGCTTGCTGAAGGCGCATAATTACACTCCTCTTATCTACAAATTCTGAACAAATTCTAAAATAAATTAGCCTAAAATGAAGATTAAGAGCCTAAAATAAAAATTAAGGACAATTTGTTATTCGCATTCAATTGCATAGCATCATCAGCCAAAATGTCGTATAGCATGACATGGATTTTCCTTTCCGTTAACGAACCCTCTAGCCCTTTTCGAACCCCTAGCGGAGCTGTAAGCATCCTCATTACATTGCATCACTGCATTTCATACATCTCACACATCAGCAACATTTTAACTCCAACCCTGCCCTGAAATTCCATTTCCCTCCATCACACCGGATCATATTCTGTCCCTGGAGCAGCTGTCATTTTATATATGCAGCTCTGAACCCCATGGTCAGTCTGTCTCTTTCTGTGTGTGTGTGTGTGTGTGTGTGCGCTCCTCCAGTGAGTCCTGCTCCAAGTGCACACTTAAAGAACAGACACACCCTTGAATCCAAGCACTCACAGGACAACTGCGAAAGCAGCTGAGAAAAAAAAGAAGTGTATTGAATTGCTAACCACTTTAGACACACACACACACACACACACACACTCCTTGCCCTCAAACACCATGCTCCTGCTCCACAACCTCTTTCCCAGCTTTTGAAGCTCCATCTTTTAATTTACAAAAAAGGGGGAAGAAGAAGAAGAAGAAGAAGAAGAAGAAGAAAAAAAGCCCACCTGTCTCCCACCCTGTCTCACTTGCTCACTTTCTTCTTACCCCCCTCCACCTACTCTTCTCTTTGTCTCTCAAACAGAGACAGGGTTAAAGTAATTATGTGTGAGATGGGGATCTTTACATTAACACTGTTCTGAAGACACACAGGTCTCCACTGGGCCACTGGAGAACCTTCATCTATAGATCAGAGACCTCGCTGTGTCCTTTTCAGATCTACGCTGAAATAAACACTTCAGTCTGACCGAAGGAGTCTGATGTCAGCAGTTTCTAACGGTCCTGGTGATTTGCTGTGTTTTTGAGAGAAAGAGAGAGAGAGAAAGAAAGAAAAGGAGCTGCTGATGAGTAAATTACTATTATTACTATAACACTGGTACTATAACACAACATTAAATCTAACTATAATTGTTAAAATACACAAATCACACACACCTAGGAGCAATTTATCTCCAATCCTAGAACACTTAAGATCACTCCATTTAACATTTCTTTTTAAATGAGCCTTTCATAGAGTTCATTAATCCTCTGATAAAGGCTAAAATCGGATGAGTGTGTATTAGAGACATTGATTTATTCTGTGGTCGAAGATTTATTGTATTTTAACAAACACTGTTGTTTGTTTTTGTTTATTTTTTCTTTATGCAGGTCGTGAAGTTTGGATATTGTAGTATTTTTCTCAAATACCATTATATCATTTTTCAGTATTTTAGCTTAACTTGGCAACCCAGAGTTCCTCGCATTTTATTTTGCCGACTTTTAGGAAATTTGCTTAGAATTTCTAAGAAAATCTGAAACAGAAAGTAAGTGTGTCAGAGAGAAAGTGTGTGTGTGTGTGTGTGCTAAAGTCTGCTGCAGCACCAACAGCAAGATTTTCATTCATTCATTACATCGATGCTTTCTGTGTCTCCTCCCCCTCTCCTCTGGGTCTTTTTTCTCTCGGTTTTGTTGCTCCCCCACTCTCTCTATTGATGTATGTGTGTGTGTGTGCGTGCGTGTGTTTGTGTGCGTGTGTTTGTGTGGGGTAATAGGCAGTGGAGGAGTGCTATGATGTGGAGTGAGGCTGGAGTGAGGCAGCTTCATGGCCTGTGCTTCACTGGAGCAAAGCCTTCAGCTCCAAAAACTATGTACTAAACACGCCTAGAGGGTAACCTGAGTCATGGGCTAAATATCCACAGCAAAAAACCCAGCACCATGTCCAGAACATCCAGTGACCTTTAATGTCTGGAATGAGAAAGTCATTGGAAGGATTATTTCTTCACTCTGAATCTTATTTTTTTTACCGTATACATCATTACAAATATCGACTTATTTATCACTATTGCCTGGACTGCCGTTTTTTTTTTTTTTTGGGAAAGTTTGCATCACATTATATACGAATTGCTCTTCAAGGACTGCTCTAATTTCACTGTACTCAGTATAATGACAATCAAAGAATCTTGCATCTTAATTGAACATCTAGTCTATTAATGACATAACTGGCAAACTGCATCACCACAAATATTATACATACTGACTTTGTATTTGAGCTAACAATTAACACAGCTTATTAAAAGCTTGGACACCTAGCCTCCTGGTGGTCCAGAGGCAGGATCCCGCGGTCTTGTTGCGGTGACCAGTGTTTGATTCCCAGGCAGGGTGCTAACCCTGTCACTGAAGAGTTAAACTCTCAATGCCGGTCCCAAGCCCGGATAAAATGGAATGGTTGTGTCAGGAATAGCATCCAGCATAAAACCTGTACCAAATCGAAAAATGCGGACCAAATGATCCGCTGTGGTGACCCCAAACAACAACAACAAAATGAACACCTAACAGTAAATCAGGAAGAGCTTAGACTGTGTGTATGTATACAGTGGCTGAAATTATGAACATAGTCCTGTGTTAAGGGGAAACAGTAGGAAATGTGTTTCCAGTCTCCAGCATAGACATCTGTGGGAGCAATTAAGCTGCTAGACTTCTTGCTTCTGGTTTATTGTACAGTAGCTTATCAGATGCTGTATTTGACATCGGCTTAAGGAGAGTTAGAGAACAAAAACACAGCAAAGAAAAGGATTTTGGCTAAGACTCGCCACTGAATGTCTCGTGGTTACACTGCAATTAGAAAAAAGGAAGCTGAAATCTGAAAACATCTGCTGACAACATCCAGACTAAAAAGCTTTCTTTATTCTGGAGGATTAGAACTGGATGGAATGAGGACCAAATGGGTAGAGCAAGAAAGCAAAGAAGAAAAAGTGAGAAGAGAGAGAGAGAGAGAGAGAGAGAGAGAGAGAGAGAGAGAGAGAGAGAGAGAAAATAATCTCTCTACAGATCTATACTGCACTTGCGTTTAAGAATGACAACACATCCACACCCAAGTGCACATACACAAAAGCCTGAAAGTCACTGAGGCCCCCTGGGACACCGAAGCGTGCAGATCATCAGCAGTGTTGAGTAAAAGGTCAAAGGTGACAGAGTGGGCGCAAACGTTCGCCTGCTGGCCGACGACATCAATCTTCATAAGCGAGACGCAAATTTATGCTGATATGAAGACAAGTGCCATTTTCGAACATGATCAGAATCAGCTGGATTTGATTAACACTTTAACCACATATAGAAAGCTTTTTTCCGGTCAGTTAATTAACCCTTTTAACCAGTACACTGACTTTCCCTCCTGGAGGTGGAATATAAATCGACCATTTTCACCACGTCTGATATAAAATTAGTCAAGACGCTCTCGACTTTCAGGGTAAGACGTTTTTACCGTTTAGGTAAACTTATACAGAAGTTTAGTAGTTTAACGCCTTTAAATTTTAGACGCTTATGAATAAGTACTTAGAGCATCTCAGAGTGCAGAAATGGGTTTGATATCACCTCTTACTTTGAAGATAGAAGCATTTGTGTGGAAATAAAACTAACCAGGTTTGGAACCAGGTTTTCTCTGAAGTAGACTAGGTAAAAACAGAAATAAAGAAATTATAAACACTGCAAATTCTTAAAGCCCTGAGTGTCTACTTTCATATGAGACATTAACCACCACTGTGGAGTGTTACAATTTTTGGCCTCTGGTAAAAGTACCTCAAATAACTACAAAAAACCCCAAACAAACCAGAATGGTCTACTCCATTTATATGATAAATTAGAAATTATATAGTCAGGTGTCTGTGTCTAGCTGGCAGAGCACTAAACTTATATTTCTGAGTACTATTTGTGTTACATACAGTACGAGCTCAATTTGTGATCTCACAACATGGCCTCATAACTAACACCATGTATAACAGACAAATTCTGAGATATGATGACATGCTAGCCAGAAACTTTTTGCTAGAAAACATATAATTTACTATAGATATCTTTAAGCTGGTCAGTCAGCTATCTATTTAACCAGATAATTAACGAGACAATCAGTTAAGTTGCCTGGCAGATATTTGGAACAGCAGGAAGCCTTTTCCTAATTGTATATAAATGTATACTGATAGATTCTTGTACAGTAGAACCTCGGCATACGAATTTCATTCGTTCTAGAGGAGAGTCATTAAGGCGAAAATTTGTATTGCGATACGAATTTTCCCCTAAGAAATAATGTGAATGCAGATGAGCTGTTCCAGCCACCTCCAGCCTCTAGTCCAATGTGTAGTGTCTAGAGTTTTATTACACAATTTAATAAGCTCTAATGACTCAGTCAGGAATATTCTGTCTTTCTGCCCTGCCCTATCCTGAAGCCCAAACATGTACAATAATCATTTCTTCTTCATTAAATGTTCCTCAAGGTCTCTCTGTGCCAAATGATTTTAAACATTTTTCTGACCAATTGGGAATCGGCTCAGGCACCAAAAAAAACAACAAACAAAAAAAAAAACATGGTGGTCAGACAGAGTTCTATGAGAGAAACATGTCTTGTTAGAACTTGTTAGACATTTATGACATGAGAAATTAAAGATCTTCCACCACACACACACACTGCCTTAGTTAGCCTTAATATTGAAAACCTAAACACACCTAGATAAATAAAATAGCTATTTAGACAATCAGACAGCGTTGTTATGGTTACAGCGTGCACACTAAGTGTACATGTTGCTTTTCCTGTGGGAAAAAAGCGTAACATCAAAGCAGCTTTATCTGTAAAATAAAGAGAAAAATAGAAAGAGAGAGAGAGAGAGAGAGAGAGAGAGAGAGAGAGCGCTGTGCTTGTATAAGCAACTGTATTTCCTCAATAATCTACAAAACACAAGTTACACACTGTGATGACAAAAGATCCAGGTGTGCCGTCTACAGGAACATCACGTGTCATGTGTCAAGCTTATGCATGATTTACTACACCAAACACCCTCACTTTGAATTGGCAAGGCAAACACCCAAGCACAAGCCCACACACGCTCTCCCGAAAATCCCACTTTAACCAATAATCATTACACTGTCTATAATCCTGACAATAAGAAAACATAACCCTCAAAAAAAAACCCTGCATTTTCTTTATTCACAGCTACATAATGATCCCTGGGAAAGATGATACATGTCGTTCCCTAAAGGAAATCAGAGCACCACGTGGCTGCAATCAACACTCGTCTCCTTGTTCCACACTGAAACCCTACACACAGAGTCCGGACGCCACGGTGGGGCGCACCACCGCCTCCGACTTGTTCAGACATGATCTTGTAAAGCAGCCAAAGCCGGCTGTGCCCACATACTTCTGAATATTGAAAAGCATTTTCGTAAAAATAGATTGGCGACCTGAACGACCCGAGATTCTGTGTGACAGCTATTAGCAGGAGACCAAGGCATCAATAATTAAACAGCGCACATGCAAGCACAGAGAAAAACACACTGCTAGATGAAACTGGGACAGCTTTAGGCTGCTGTATTTAACTTTAACTCCAATTATACTACGGTTTACGTAGCAGGAGTAAACATCTTGGACACTACAGCGAGATGCCAGATGTTGCTCTGGCCATCATGAATGGTGGAGCTAGCTAAGCATTGCTAACACTGGCTAAAACAAAATCTGAACATCACTCTCTAATGCAGAGGAGCAAATATGGCTAACAAGAAAATTGCTGCATCGGAGAAGAATAAAAAGCCAGTGGACAAGATGGCTTCATATTAGGCTCACTTAGCCAGAAGGAATGGATTCTATAGAATGAGATCTTGAAGGCATATGGACCACCATTGCAGCTTTTATTGGCCAATGACCACCCAAAAGGGCATCTGACTGACATGTAAAGCAACCAGAGCTTCTTTTATTTAGTTTCATGTTTAGGGGTGTGAAAACATAAGGTCAATATATCTAGAAAACCAGACCAGTGTGCATCGTTCATTTAAGAAAGTCTGTACCATGAACTTGACATAAATTGGAAAATCCAGAGTTTAGCTGATTCTCACAAACGGTTATAGTCACGTTTGTAAACACAACAGCTTCATTCTTCCATGAGGGAAGTAGAGCTTCATGCTTTATTTCTAGGTGGAAAATCTCCCGGAAATCCTGTAGGATCCAACCAATCAGATGATGACTTTGAAACTCATATGCATCAGATGTTCATTGAACAGTTTGTGGGTGTGACTTCTGAGGCGGAGTCTAGCTCCATACCAACAGAATAAATGATAAAAAGAAAACTGAGGAACGTAAATTTAGAGGCTCGTCTACAGAAGGTTGCCACGGAGCAAAAGCAAAAGTTTGATCGGACTGATGCTTTAGCTTCAAAAAACAAAAACAATTTTTACCCAACCAATTAGATTACAGCTCTGGAGTTTAGTGAGAAAAACAACATAGAGGACAGACTCTGTCTTAATCGAGGAATTTTGTCATAAATCAACATATTTTCTCTCCAACAAGACAGAACCCAAATCCTCCTCCACATTTCGGCTAAATATTGAGAACTCAATCTAATCTAATCTAATCTAATCTCATCTCTAGCATGTCATGTTTATTGAACAGTGGCTGATTTTGACTGTTACTGACCTGCTTCAATGACTCTTAAAGTTGTGGCTCAGAGAGAAAAATATTCCCAAGCTGTAATTAAACCACTGTGGAGGCGTACAAGTGTGTTCACCTCATAATTATGATATTTTTGCTAGGACCTGAAGTCAAAAGCTCCCTCCTCTCTTTTTTGATTGGTTTAAGACATCAGTGGTGACTTCATGTTCAAGTCAGCGTGAAGTGAAACTATCCACTACCAGGAGATAACGTGTCTTTCTTGTGCCGTCATTTTATTATCACAAAACATTACATCAATGTTTTGACTAAACTGCACATGCTGTAATCTGTAATCTGCACATGCCTCTAACTCATCACAATAGTCCACTTCATTAGCTAGCCATTATAAAAAAAATAACATAATTCTATTTACAGCCACAATTTATTCGTGTTATTTCCATTGCAGCCTAAAGAGCCTGAAGGCATTAACTGACTAAATAAAGCACTTTAGGTCCATAAACTTCTACAAGGCCACTATGTCTGCAGTGTCAGAGTGTGGGAGAAGTGGAGCGATGCTCACCGCTCTAAAGCATCAGCAGAGAAAAGGTCAGAGCTGAAAGTGGGGCAGAATGATGAGGAGGAACGGCGCACTTGGCCAGGCTCCATTAAACATCTCTATCAAACTCGGAGCACAACACAGCCAGTGAATGCACTTTTCATCAGCTGAGTATGTAATGTTAATATCGGCTTTGGGTGGAGCTACCCTGCCTGTTAGGTTCTCGTTTCACTGATTGCATTGTCCGTTAGAGAAACATGACACAACCTTGAAGTATTTGTATGTTATCATTGTGTGTATTGACTGAGAGCGGGCTTGCAGTTCTTGCATTTCCTGCTTTTTGAATAGAGCCTGGCTGCATGTTGTGTTACTTCCTCTTTCCCGACTGCTATTTCAGGAATGTACTTCTGACGCTCTCTCGCTTTCTCACTCTCGGTGTCTCTCTAACCAACACGCAGAAGCTATTCTTCACTTAGTCACACCGTTCACTTACTGCACTTTACCTTGCACCGTTTATACATTATTCATTTATGCATTAAATAATCATTTTAAAAAAACATTTCAGAACAATGCTAGCCAAATGGTGCTGAACCAAGTTCCTGTTTCGTGCTAATCACAGCACTTCATACTGCTTCAGGCAGATGTGACTGGGGGTTAAAACAGTAGTGTATGATGAGAAGTGATACAAAATAACATGATACCAATGATAAATACAGTATCACAATTCCTCATACAAAACAATACTACACAAAAGACACTGTTCTTGGCTGAAATAAATTACATTGTGCTAAATATCATTTCATTTCATTGTCTGTACCGCTTATCCGATCTGTCCTCGGGTCACGAGGAGTCTGTGCCCGAGGATCTCAGGCGTCATCGGGCATCAAGGCAGGATACACCATGGATGGAGTGCCAACTCATCGCAGGGCACACACACACATTCACTCACACAAATCACACACTACGGGCAATTTAGAGACTCCAATCAGCCTAGAAGCATGTCTTTGGACTGTGGGAGAAAACCGGAGCACCCGGAGATAACCCACAAAGCACGGGGAGGACATGCAAACTCCACACACACAGTGAGCAGGAGCGAGACTCGAACCCAGGACGCTGGAGGTGTGAGGCGAATGTGCTAACCACCGTCACCGTCACCGACCAGCTTGATCATGTTCTCATTTATAATAAGATCAAAAGTGACACACACTGCCCCTGGCCTAGTCCTCAATAATCAGTGCAATATTGAAGATGCGTATTTTAGTTTAACTTCTTTTAATTTCGCGTTTCCATTCACATTAAAGTGATGCCACTCATAGTGGGGATGAAGAAAAAATATATTCTTATTAAAAGTGTCATGTGACCTCCACTTTTCCAATATGGTCAGCCAGACCCAGAATGATGCGCTCTCTCTCTCTCTCGTTTTTTTATCATCATTGCATATTTGAATACTTGGTAAAATATACACAAATGCTGTGAATCAAGAACGTGTGCTTGATATTCATAGTTACTATTTTTTCTTTCTTGGATCATGAAGAAGTGGACAAAAGCAGTATGACCAAACCATAAAAAATAGCTTTTTAAAAATGTCCCCATGTTCATGTGGACTACGGATTTGTGGGTTGGAGCCACTTCTACAGTCCCAGAGTCAGAATTAGCCACTTAAATCATACAAATAACTCCAAGACACACGCAAAGCTCTGTTTGTTCAGATCAGACAATGCATGCACAGATCACACCCTACAAATCCAAAAGCCATTACTAAAAGACTTTCTTTGAAACATCAACCAGAGAAATAATAATTATCATTTTCAGCTGCTTTTCTTTTCTCTCATTTGAAAAGCAAAGTCATTTCCTTTAACCGGTTTTTATCTCGGCCCGTTTATATCCGTGTATCCATTCAATTGTTAACAGAATGGAGAGACTAGGGGAGGTACAGGGTTAGCAAACAGCAGATTAGGACTGGGCTAGATTACGGCCGGAGATGACATCAAGCGCTGCTGCTTCAAGAAAAATGTCACGCTTGGACTCGAGTCCATGTTTGAGCTTCTACTGGTCTGAAGAGTAAATGGCATTTAAGATTAAGAGAGATTGATCCTCACACAGGGTGTCACATGGGCTAGAAAAAGGCTGCAATACCTCAGGGTCCAAAATGTCAACCTGGAAAAGGCTAAAATAAATGGACCAAATCACCATCATAGCTAAAATATGCCAATGGCATATTCAAATAGGATCAGCACTCACAAGTACAAAATAAATAAACAAACAGTAAGTGAATGTACCACTCACAAAACAAATAAATAAATAAACAGGAAGTGAAAGTAATGCCACTCCTGTCTGCAAAGGTAGAAACTGACCACACAGCCATCAGCATTTAAATACTCTGTCAGTTTTAATGTATGAATAAAAAGAAGAAGTTGTCTTTGTTATCGACACACATACATTACAGCACACTGACATTCTTTTCTTCACATATTCCACCTAAGGAAGTTGAGGTCAGAGCACAGGGGCAGCTATGATACAGCGCCCCTGGAGCAGAGAGGGTTAAGGGCCTTGCTCAATTGCCCAGCAGTGGCAGCTTGGCAGTGCTGGGGCTTGAACCCTGATCTTTCGAGCAACATCCCAGAGCCTTAACAACTTTAGATAAAGAATCACAGTTAAATCACTAATTCTACTTTCAGTGGCTAGCTGCCTAAAAGACGTCAAAAGCCCATTTACTGAATCGTGTTCCTAAAAAACGACCCATGAGGGGATTGATTAAGAAAAATGGCGTAAGAAAAATCCCAAAAATTAGCTCACACATTTTTAATTTTTTTATTTATCAGTCATTTCTTTTATGTAACTAAATCCCCATTGGTTGATTTTTAACTTCCAACCTGCATGTTTTACCCTACACAGTGAGTGTACACAGTTAACAGGAATTGGGATTCAACCTTAAACTAATATTAATTACTGCAAATCAGTCTGTGGAATTTATAATAAAATTATAATGAATTCAGAAATGACGCTGATGCTCATACTCAGAAGTTGCTTAAAAGCTCTTGGTTCCACAATTGCAATGCACTATATAGTGTACAGTTATAGAAAGGAAATTATTTCAAATCACACCATTACACAGTGTCATGGGGTCACTCAGATGAGGATGGGTTTCCTTTTGAATCTGGTTTTCAAGGTTTCCTTTCAAGGTTCTTGTCCCGTTTTTTTCCTCGCAGCTGTTGTCTCTGGCTTGCTCATTAGAGATAAAATACATTTAAATAAAAACGTCACTATTTTTTATTCTGAATTTTTTATATTCCTGTAAAGCTACTTTGTGACCATGCCCAATGTTAAAAGCACTAAAACAAGTAATAGTAAAACTAATACAAGTGCAGCAGCTGTACGATATCCATTTCTCTGTTTGCATGCAAAATATCAAATCCTTCAAGTACTTCATAATCTATTTTGGTGCCATTTGGAGAAAAAAAAAATTGACCCCACCCTGAATACTGGAATTCTAGCTTGAAACCGCTGTAATTAAGTAATTAAGTAAAAATGTTGGCTATTCAAATAACAGAACAAAGTAGTCACGCTTTCTGGCTCTTTTTAGTCGCACTGATCTGAAAGAAATATTCATACTTCAGAACTACTGATGAAAAAGTGCACAGTGGCCCAAGTCCCCAGCTCCAGGCCTCTTCCCTCTCTGGCTTTATTTTCCTCTGTCCTTGGCCAGAGAATATCCGACAAAAGGAACGGAAAAGTGACCAGCTGGACGCTGAGCTTGCATAAAGACCACTTGATTACTATTCCTTTCACACGGCTTGCAGAACTAAACTGGAAAGAGCAGCAGAGTTGTGGTGAAAGACAACAGAAATATGATGAATGAGATGTATGAAACATGTAAAGCGCACAGGACGTTTATAACATACCTCAGTCTGGCAAAGCCTTATTAGGCAAATAATGAATAAACAAAGCCAAATAGTGTCACTTCCTTTAACAGACAGGTCTACTGATCTGGCACTGCAATTAGGACTAAAGCTTGTTAACGATGTTCCAGATTTCCACCCCTGGAAACTACTGACCTACTAAAATCTGGAGAAAGGAAGAGGGAATGTGTGGGAAGAGAGAGGGAGTGGAGCGGCAGGGACATGCGTAGACTGCCAGACACAACAACAGCAGCAGTAGCAGAATTGTGATCATGCCAGTAATGTTTCTCAACATGGTGTTTCCGCCAAATATTCACACACAAGAAATAACTTGTGGCTGTATTATTAAATGATCTCATGTGAACGTTACTGAAGGTGACGACACAAGTGCCTCGGTAACTAATTTAGAGCAAGAGTGCTGAAACATCAGCATGTCCAATACACTGCAGTTCAGCCTGAAAACATTCGTCTTGTAAAGAAAGCGGGCGACCTAAAAGCAGGCGAAAACCCAGAGGAAGCACTCAGCACAGATCTTCACCCGAGCATTACAGTCAGAAAGCACAAACAGCAGCACAACTTTGTGCTGAGTAGCAGGGTCGATGCAGCAGGATGAGGAAGAGCTCTGACTTCTAATTTCTGACACTGAAATAACGACAGCATACTCATCAGATAAATGGCATGCTTTTGTAGGAGATCTAAAGCACTTTCTAAATATATCCGAAACAAAACTGTTAGTAGCCAACAGTGTTATACTTTACAAAAGCCCAGCACTAGTAAAGGTCAAGCAATGTCCCAGAACAGTGCAGGGTGTGGGCTCTAATTGTGAAACTGTAGGTCTTGTTGTGTTAAGTGAGTGAGATCAGATAGCACCGCAATCATGGGGCTACGTCACTCCTTTCATCTGAGCATCGTCTCTGGAACATAGCGTGTCAAGGGACTTTAACTCATTAAAGGAACAGAGAATTCGGTCTAATTATTCACAATTGCTTTGTACGAGTCTTACAGACTGCAATTTTGTTTCCGCTGTACAGTTTTTTTGGGCCTGATTATGCTGTCAGAATAAAATTACACCTCATAAAACAGCTCTTTGGTGTTTTCTGTGATCAGCAGTTTTAACAAGCATAACACAACATCCTCGCTGGCACCAAGTTTAGTGACCAAAGTCAGCTGATGACAAACTTGCAGCATGAGAGGTTTTTAATTATTGGCATTTGTTTAAAAGCCACCAGTAGGAAGACAGCATAACCTTTTTTTTCAGCTAGCAAATCATTTAAAATATTGACCTGTTATTAACTGTTCCCCAGATTTCCCCTCAGGGATCAATAAAGTACATCTATCTATCTAATTAATTAACAAAGCATTATCAGCATACAGAGATGGAGTTGAGAAGCTATCGAGCATGCTGTTCGACAGAAAGAAATTATTTATTTATTTTAGTTGTTCATGGCTGGATCATTCTCTTTAACCCAGCCATGAACAACTACAATTCTTTCTTTGTCACCTTTTCAAGCAGTTTATTTCTGTTTATATGACCCCATATCTTCACCTGGGTCATGCTGATTAATGATATAATCTATCAATCTTCTCTATACAATAGAATTATAAATGCATATAATTGTGAATTCATAGATTACCCTAGGTTATCTGTCCTTATACGTATATATACACTATATTGCCAAAAGTATTCGCTCACCCATCCAAATAATCAGAATCAGGTGTTCCAATCACTCCCATGGCCACAGGTGTATAAAATCAAGCACCTAGGCATGCAGACTGTTTTTACAAACATTTGTGAAAGAATGGGTCGCTCTCAGGAGCTCAGTGAATTCCAGTGTGGAACTGTGATAGGATGCCACCTGTGCAACAAATCCAGTCGTGAAATTTCCTCGCTCCTAAATATTCCACAGTCAACTGTCAGCTGTATTATAAGAACATGGAAGTGTTTGGGAACGACAGCAACTCAGCCACGAGGTGGTAGGCCACGTAAACTGACGGAGCGGGGTCAGCGGATGCTGAGGCGCATAGTGCGAAGAGGTCGCCAACTTTCTGCAGAGTCAATCGCTACAGACCTCCAAACTTCATGTGGCCTTCAGATTAGCTCAAGAACAGTGCGCAGAGAGCTTCATGGAATGGGTTTCCATGGCCGAGCAGCTGCATCCAAGCCATACATCACCAAGTGCAATGCAAAGCGTCGGATGCAGTGGTGTAAAGCACGCCGCCACTGGACTCTAGAGCAGTGGAGACGCGTTCTCTGGAGTGACGAATCGCGCTTCTCCATCTGGCAATCTGATGGATGAGTCTGGGTTTGGCGGTTGCCAGGAGAACGGTACTTGTCTGACTGCATTGTGCCAAGTGTAAAGTTTGGTGGAGGGGGGATTATGGTGTGGGGTTGTTTTTCAGGAGCTGGGCTTGGCCCCTTAGTTCCAGTGAAAGGAACTCTGAATGCTTCAGCATACCAAGACATTTTGGACAATTCCATGCTCCCAACTTTGTGGGAACAGTTTGGAGCTGGCCCCTTCCTCTTCCAACATGACTGTGCACCAGTGACCAAAGCAAGGTCCATAAAGACATGGATGAGTCTGGTGTGGATGAACTTGACTGGCCTGCACAGAGTCCTGACCTCAACCCGATAGAACACCTTTGGGATGAATTAGAGCGGAGACTGAGAGCCAGGCCTTCTCGTCCAACATGTGTGTGACCTCACAAATGCACTTCTGGAAAAATGGTCAAAAATTCCCATAAACACACTCCTAAACCTTGTGGACAGCCTTCCCAGAAGAGTTGAAGCTGTTATAGCTGCAAAGGGTGGACCAACGTCATATTGAACCCTATGGATTAGGAATGGGATGTCACTTAAGTTCATATGCGAGTCAAGGCAGGTGAGCGAATACTTTTGTATATCTATATATATACAGCTCTGGAAAAAAATAACCATTGCAAAATAATGAGTTTCTTATGTTTTTTTCTTACAGGTTCATGTATTGGTGAGATGAACAGTTTTGTTTCATTTTTTGTGAACTGCTGACAATATTTCTCCTAAATTCCAAATATAACTATTGTTATTTAGAGTGTATATTTAAAGGAAATGACAACACATCAACATAACCCAAGATCATGCAGTATTTGCAGAGCTTTAATAACTCAAATAAAACAATATGCAAATAATTTGTACACAAATTGTGTTAATGCTTTGGCTAAATAATATTAAGAAATCAGTATTTGGTGGAATAACCCCGATTTGCATGTGTTTTGGCTCCATGCTCTCCACCAGTTTTCACATTGCTGTTGGGGAACTTTATACCACTCTTTTTGCAAAAAAGCAAACAGCTCAGCTTTGCTTGATGGTTTGTGACCATCCATCTTTATTTATTGATGTACATATTTACATATTTATCTGCACTTGTTCATTTGCAAATTTTCTATTATTTGCACTTCTGGTAGATGCTAAACAGCATTTCGTTGCTATGTACCTGAACTTTGTGATGACAAAGTTCTATCTATCTATCTATCTATATGTCTATCATTTGAGGCTCTTCATCATATAATTTGACAAGAATGTGTTATGTGGGGGGTGCATGAGCACAGTGTGACAAATAATAATCTTAAAAGACTGATGAAACAGTTCACACAGTATAAAACAGGCTGTAATTAGTTAAACACATAAAAAGATCATTTAAGTATAAACTAATAGTTGTAATAAAAGCAAGTTGAGAAGGACAAGCAGAATAAAGTGTAACTGTAAATGTGTAAATACAAAATTTCCCTAAGATTACAGATGCCCAGCCCTTTAAAAGGAAAGGGAATTTGGTGAAATATCCTACATGGTGCTTTAAGGAGACAGTCAGTGATTTTGATGTCTGAAAAAAACTCACAAACTCAACCAGTTCCAGTACTGCCCACACCAGGGCCTATAAGTCCTCACTAACCCGTTCTGCTTTTCCATTCTTGCTAAAACTGTATTCACCCAATGAAAACGCATCTTTATGAACTCGCTCTCCAAAGTGCATAAACGTGTTGGAGTGTGAAATGGGGAAAATGGAGCTTTTTGTAAATGCTAATATATGACTGTCATGTGATCTCCATAATTTCAAGATGGCTGAACCCATTGTGATGCCTTCATGCAACTGCAATGCAAAACAAAAAAATTGTGGAAATAATGACGGTCATGGCTGAATAGTTTTCACATTTCGTTGTAGATGTGGAAGTTCTGTGAAATGGACTGCAAAACATACAAATGTCATTTTTCAAGATTGACCTTGGCTTTGTCTAAAACATCTGAATAACGTCTGAAGAGAAAAGCTCACTGAATTGACACAATATTGCTCCTTTTTCTGACCAGCTTGATGTTGCTCCATGTTTTTCTTTTCCTAGTGGCACAAAGAATGGAGTTTCTCCTCTGAGACGGATATTTTATTGACAGCGGTGAGGAAAACTTTACCAAATATTGCCAAACCTATTCTCAGAATTAACAGGCATCATCAGTCAGAGCTCCGGCTGAAATTACTGACTTACTGATGTGGGTATAGATAATGCATGTGTCATGCATAGACGCTCATTTGAGGTTTATGATAAAACAGTTTTATGTTAAAAGAGATTATACAGCATATTAAATATCAAGTACATCATGTACTACTCCTTACAACGTATGTGTTTAGTGGCAAATGTTTACACAATTTTACACCATTCAGTCCTACCGAAAGCCACTTTTATAAGGCAAATTACATACAAATATAATTAAATCCAGTCATAACAGCTCAGTCTCGCTTGTCACCGCCTCTTCCAGGGTGCTTCCTCATAGTAAACTGCACATATGGAGGTGATGGATGACTCCATGTAATGCCTGCTCCCTCCTTCCTCCGTCTATAAACGCTATCTCTAAATCAGTCAATTCCCCAAGAACAGAGATGGATGGATGAGATGTCAGAATGACAGCTGGATGGATCTGTCCCCAGCTTTCACAAACATGATCAATTCCAACACAAACAGACACAAAGGCTGTCTTTCATCCACGGCCGTACAGGATGAACTGGCTTGTGCTGATTTCCATCCTGAAACACGCAGGTGCTTCCCATAACCTGAGTGCACAGAGGATGAGGAAATGTCATAATATATATATTTAACCTCTTTCACCTATTTCAGCCGGGGGAATGCCACGTGATGCCGTGATCTGTGGTACAAGCATACCTTTTCCTTTTTTAATTCTCTGCATTGTGGATAAGAATAAGAATAGGATTCAGAGGGCAGATGTTACAGGCCAGCTAACTGCATGGTGTAGAAAGTGAAGTGGGAATGCTGGGATGATGGGGTGGGGTGTGTATCGATCGGGTGAGGTTTCCGGTGCATTTAAAATCAATGCCCCTCTGAGCTGCTGTGTCCCTGTGCCTTTAACAAGCGCTACATGATTTATTCATTAACAGTTTGTCTGTCCTCTCCAGCCCTCCTGCGTTCAACCCCCACTGTCTCTACACTCCTTCATTTAAGACCACATAGAGCTCATCTCATTTTCCATACCTCCTGATGTAGCTATCCAGTACAGTGCAGAGACAGCAAACCAACAGGGGTGCTGAAAGGGTGTGTGTGTGTGTGTGTGTGTGTGTGTGTGCGCGTGTGTAATGCTACTGCAGTGCAAATGAGGAGCACTGAGGTCACCCTCTGTCCAACCTGGAGCCTCGCTATCGATTCTTCAGGTATACACTGAAATGCTGTATTGAGTTCACACAGATGCATAATTAAAAACCTCCATGTTTGCAATCCACAGATTTAAGTACATACTCAATTTATTACTTTTGCAACGTATTTCCTTGTACATGCTGAAAATAATGGAAAACCTACTGACTTTTAACTCAGATATAATAGCAGAAAATGGGCTGCCGTTGAATTCAATTCAGAAATGTACAAATAATTAATGTGAACTTAAAAACTGCAATTGTTACACTGAATAATGAAGGTCTTAGATTGAGACAGGAATAAGAGAAAGTCCAACCAAAAATCTATCCCATCCCAGAAACATGGGGCATGAGGTGGAAATTCATCCTGCATGGGATAATATCAGAGGACATCACACACATTCACACCAAGGAGGAATGTAGACTAGCCAACCTGCTGTTTTTAGGGAGGTTAAAGGAACTCAAAACAAGCCGCACAGACATAAGGAGAACATAAAACAGAAACAAAAACTGATCTCATTCTTGAATCAGGGATCATGGAGCTGTGATCACTGTGCCTTTTAAAGAAATACAAAAGAAGTATGTTTTATCAGGAAAATTCTCACCTGTGGTACTCACACGTACATTGCAGATCCTGGAAATAGTGGTTAGGATAAAACCTTTAAGCAGAGGTGTAGCTTAAAGCAGCTCTTGTATATTTTATTTAAGAAACAGCAGGGGGGATGTTATGGAAGTTCTCTGGAGCTACAGCTGTGTAGAGGGAGAGCATCCTCTCTATCCACATTGGAAGGAGGGCAAATATTCAGAGAATAAGGAACATAAACCAAAAAAGAATGGTCAGTTCTCGATGGGGTTAGAAGATGCCTAGGCCACAAGGTCAGGTCTTTTGGTACCTATCTATCTATACACAAACAGGTATATATTTTATATATATATATATATATATATATATATATATATATATATATATATATATATATACACACACACACACGTACTGTGCATCTGAACTGTGTCTCTTGAACGCAGCACGGTTAAGTGACCAGAGGTACACCACAAATGGTCTTTCTAGGCCAGGGAAGCACAAAGAAGGCTAACAAGAAGTCTGTTCCGCTCTGTGAGCGTTTTCTCTTCCTGCTGGAACAGTCACATGCTGCAGGAGAATGTACACCAAACAGGAAGTGAGGCCAGAAATGCTGTGATGCTGTATTAGGACAGAGGGAGCATGAGAGTGAATGAAAGAAAAGGTCATGGCAAACAGAGCATGTAGCCATGTTTGCTGAATTCTGTCATGAGAGGCAAGTGGAATGGATTGAAGGAAAGGAGGCCATGCAGAAAAAAAAAATGGCAGCCATGATCCATGATGGCTTGCCTCCCTCAGCACTCCAGCTCAAGTTTCCGCTCCAAACCAAGAGCTGCATTCAAGAACACAAAGCGTTTGGGACTTTCCACACCAGCAGTCAAAATTATATTAAACAGTAAGAGCTGCTTCAAAAGTGGACATATTTGTACAGCAGGACAGCAGCTAACAGAATTGAAGCAGTGGAAATTGAGACTCCAAACAAGTGCTTCCTGCAGGACACTATAATATTGAGGACTTCAGGATGTTCACATGCTGCTTAAATGCTTCCCTATCTCCCCTTCTAACCCTCACTCATGTGTTTGTGTATGTGCTGGTGATTTTAGGGCAAAGAACACTTAAACAGTGAGAGGAAGTTAGTTTACCATTAACCAGCATTTGAAACTCAGAAATGTTGTAGCATTCACGACACACAACCTCCAACAGTGGCTTTGCTAGACCACTGAACGGCATATACTTTCGCTTTTGTCATAATATGTCAGTTTCAAGCCTTCAATTAAATAGCAGAACACCAAAATTAGGTTGACAGTAAACATGCTTGACTTCAAACCTTAGTGAAATGTTTTGGCGCAAACAAATTAGCTTTAATGTTTGTCAATATTTGTTTCTTTCATTTTGTAATAATACACTTTAATCAGTATACAATTCTCCTACTTAGTAATGGAAGTATCTGACCTGATTTATTTTCCATAAAAGCATGCCCAAATATTTACATACATGAGTCCACTGACATTAAGGCTAACACAGCACACAGGAAATAATCTATAATCTAATCTTTGTTCATAAATACATACCCGACATTGTTTCAAACAGCATTACTAACATACCTAGTCTTCTTTTTCCTTTAAATAAACTTCTTTTAATAGGCCGGAGCTGATCTGCAATTACAGGGCTATATTATTATTTACATAACTTCTATCCTCAAACTCTGGGATAGAGGGTCTGGGGGCGCATATAACAAATAACATTAGAAAGGTTTAGCAAAACATTGAGTTTTTTTGTTTTTACAGTAACCTGGAGTGTGTCGTAAACTTATAGGTAAGCTTGTGTGATGTATTGTATATGGCCTGTACTCCATATACTTATATTTTGGGTAGTATAGGCTTACATTACAGAAACTCCAATGTAAAACTAAAGAAGCTACTACTACTACAAAGCATGTCTTGGCTCGCCGACTACATATGGAGCATAGATTTTGAACTGCAATAACCATGCTGATTTTTATCTACTCAAAATTTACTATAGATAATGTACATATGCTATACCTAACCAAATAATATTGTACTTTAAGATCTGATGCATCATTGTGATGTTAAACCCTGAGTCATTCTACACCATAAGGATATCAGGATATCTTGCTCAGAAACATTAAGATCTTTTTTTCGTCACTACCTGAAGGCCATCTTGGTTTCTGCATCAATGTTTCCTCTGTGAGTGTTTGCGTCCCCTTCTGAATCTTATGACTGTCTCTTTCCTTTTCGGGCACCCAAACTCTTTTAGATATCCTGCTATTGTTCCAAACTCACGTCAACTCCCTGCATGTTGAAAAACAACTCCAGTCCTTGAATTATTTAAACCTGCATCACATGTTTCCTTCTATTGGTACCAAGTGATGCCTCAGCACATTCACATTTCTCAACTTCATGAGGCAGCACAGGTATACCAAGATATACCAAGGGTATACCCTGCCCCCAAACCGACGGTGAAGGAGATCCAGAGTTTTGATGCTGGAATTCACTTCAAAAACAAGACAAAAGTAGTGTAAACAAGACAGGATAGGTGGGGAGGGAAGGAGAGAGAAGGGCCAGGTAAACTACACCTCTCCGTCGCTGTGGATTAAAGCGACTGCTTCAGTGTTAAGCCCTTTGTCATGAGAAGGTCGATTGCATAACTTGGCTAGGTTTCTTGTGGGGATTGGGTGGTTTGGGAAAGTCAAGTCAAGTAAATGAAACACAATGTCAACATCTAAAGGTAAAACATTACAGTCTGAGTGTGTCTTAGTAACACAAAGCACTATACAAAGATTAGCTTTATGAACCTTCTATCTTAGGGCTAGAAATCCATTCATCCATCAGAATAAAAACACCCCTGGCGGCCATAAGAAAAGTGGTTTTGGAAATGTGGTAATGCTAGCCAATTTGCATCTGTTGTCCCTGGAGGTTAATAAAGTATGTGAGCGAGCAAAGGCGAAGATATATTAATGTTGTTCATACGTGGCCTTCATTTAGCACGGTATGGTTTTATGATCGCAATAAGCGCTCGGTAATTTGATGGAGATGAAATGTAAGCCATTATAACACATGTGCAAGCCTGGGAGAGATTTACACACAAAGACAGAGCAGCACAAGCTTCAGTGGAACAAGAACTTTAAAGTACAGACCTTCAAAATGATATTATTATTATTATTATTATAATTATCATCATTTCTGTGTGTCATATTCACATGGGCTAATATACCTAGATTTCCCTTGTCCCAGATGACTAGCTGCCCCTCTCACATTTCATTGTCATCAATCAATAATTAAAAGAGCCCCTTTTCATCAGGCATGCATTACAGATGCTCTGCTCCTTCTCCTTCTCCCTCTCTCAAAGCTATTCATTTGAGTATAGCTATTTCATTTTTAAAGCCCTACTCCTATTTAACAAACAAATGGACACCATTGAATCCGATCACAAAGAGCCAATATCAGACAGCCAGGCTACTGAGGTTGAAAGATGCAACACCAAACACCTTGAATCATATTCCAGTATATTTGTTCCTCTTTTACTCTTTTGTGTAGAGCTAGCCTGGGTTAAACTGTAGGATAAGACTCTTTAGATGTTTTATTTGTTATATATGAAGTTAAGAAATGATGCAAAGTGACATTATAGAGATGATAACAGTTTATGGCGCACCACCTTCAAAACAAACAATCCGGCTTTTGGCACGCGCCGCCTTTCCTAATCACATGGTTAGTCTCCATACACATATATGTACATTCAGTCTGTGTTGTGCGTCATATAACCTTTATATCTTACCTTTATATCTCTCCAGGACATCCTCGTAGGCTTTGGCGAACTCTTTCTCCTGTGAATGAGTAGTGGGCAGTAAGCCCGGGATGAAGCCGGCCATGGTGTCCTGGATCCGCGCTATAGCAGTAAAGTTAATCCGGCACAGAGGAGCCGGCGCTCCGGGAGCAGCGGTCAGTCCAGTCCGGCTTTAAATCCACCCTGGGTTTAAACTCCCATCCACACCAGTGTTAGAAATACCGGACAATAAACCTCTATGAATGTGTTTCCTTTGACCGAACGCGCTATGAAGCGATTCCTAGAAATAATAATAATAATATTTTTTTTAAAAAAAGAGCTAATATTGCTATAATTCGCTTACATATTCTAAAGTCCACCAAAAATACAAATCCTCATATAAAGGCGCGGTTACGGAAATCCATATTTTGATGCGGCAACCAGCGGCGCATGGCTGTTTCAAGTCTTTCTCCTGCGTCCTAGCCGGCGAATGGGATTTGTATGTGTGTGTGTGTGTGTGTGTGTGTGTGTGTGTGTGTGCTAGAGGAGATTCTCAAGTGTGAGTGTGTGTGTGTGTGTGTGTGTGATTGGGGAGGCGCTCGCGGTGGGCTGTCCGTTTTCTTCTCCAGTGTAATCACATCCCGCTCCTTATATTCCGCTCACCGGTATATACTCCCGTTTGTCCGGTGGCGACTGGATGTCCACTACAATGGCCGCTTCTATTCGTGCCAACGTCCAGCCATCCTCTTGTCGTCCTTCCTCTCCCTCCTCTAGTGCAAACAGGGTTCGTCTTTCTCTATTCTTCCTCCCGCAGTTCCTGCTTGTCATCCATGCCTCCATTCCCCCGCACAGCAGCGCGGAGCCTGAGCGAGGTTAAAGCCCAGCCTGTGTCGCCCCTCACCGGTGAACGTGGAGCGGTGCAGCTGAACCCATGACCACTTTCCACTTCCGGTGACGTGTCCTGGTGTGACAGAGCCATGTCCTAAACCGCACCCTACCCAACCAACCAGGGAGCTTCCCATTTCTTTTCCTCATTTCCTTTATTTTTTTTCTTAGCTCCTCCTTTGTTTAGCAGAGAAATGATGCAAGGAAACGAAAGGAGGACAAGAGGAATACTTTAGTTGTAATAACGCGACATGGTTAGTGTATAACGGTTCTGCCTATACACAACAGTGATTGCTCAGTGAATTATCCTCGCATCCTTCCCTCCATTAAAGCAATCACGGGGGATCCTAGGAAAATTGAGCATAAGGTGCGAATATACCTTGAAGGGGATCAGTGGTCAATTGCTGGACACCACACACACACAGATATGCACATGCACACACATTCACACTAAACATTCACACATTCATAACATCACTAGATATTCCCAACTGTATTTCCGGGGACAAAAAATGCACTAAGTGGTGAATACTGTATTAAAAATGTCAGAATAAACTGAATCCCCCACATTCACACCTAGGGGCTGAGGTAGTCCACCTGCTTCCATGTTTTTGGAGAGGTAGAGGAAACTCAGAGAACCCAGCATTAATCCACACAGACACAGAGCAAACATGCAGAGACAGTAATCTGAGCTCAGGATCAAACCAGAAACCCATACTCTAGCTATACCTCAATTCCCATCTAATATCCTGTTTCAATTAGGACTATGATACAAGTTCACAATAAGAAATAGGTAGTATATATTACATTTACAGCCCTGCGATGGACTGGTGACCTGTCCAGGGTGTACCCCTGCCTTTCGCCCTATGTGTGCTGGGATAGGCTCCAGCAACCCCCTGTGACCCTAATTAGTAATAAAGCGGGTATAGACAATGGATGGATGGATGTATATTACATTTACAGCATTTGACAGACAGGGCAGCTTACAGTTTATCTCATTTTTATACAACTGAGCAATTGAGGGTTAAGGGCCTTGCTCAGTGGCCCAGCAGTGGCAGCTTGGTGGACCTGGGATATGACCTTCTGATCAGTGGTCCTTAACCACTAAACTACCACATCCCTGTATAGTTGTTCAAAAAAAATTTCATCTGCTATGAGATAAATATTCTATCACGGCTAATCACATTCACATCTGTTTTATAATCATTCAAAGATTACAGACTATTCAAAGATTCTCTTAATAGGAATATGATGCTGTCAGAGCTTTTGTTCCAATTATCCACAGATTGTGCCACCTAGTGGTCAAAAATGGCCAATTATTGACAAGTAAGGACACATTGCATCTACAAAAATGAAAATATACTAATCTGTCATAATCTATGGTTTTATATTCTATAAACTAGTAGTATATTTGTAAGCTATAAATATGTAATGTGGTGAAACGTTATAGAGCAAGCTTTAATGAGGCATGAACACAAAGGTGTGTATTATCACTGATGAAGCAGATCTTAGATTAGATTAAAGAGCCCACATTTAGCATTCATGGTACAATGGATGTTATTTCCTGCCAATTTCTTTCCACACAATTCCTGGCTACCTCGGTGTTTTTCTTAGACTGTATATATTTTACACTTTTGTATGAGTACAAACTAGGAAAGCATAGCAAATTAAGTAACTAAGAGCTATGGTGAAAAATACTAAAACTACTCCAAAACACCTTTCACCTGCTCCTAATACAAGAAAAACTAGGTTACTATTTGCTTATTTGCTGACAGAGCAGAATGTAATGTACCGGTGAAGCCTGAAAATCTCTATCGCAACTACAAGAAGAGTACAGATATTTTCAGAAACATTTTGTATGTTTAGTTTCAGTCCTTCTGCGCAGGAGAGAAACAATGCAATGACCTAAAACACATTTAAAACACAGGGGTTATTAGCATGGAGGACATTCGCCCTTCACTAGCAGAGACTAGCTCTTATCAGAAATGTCAAACAAACAAGTACTTAAAGGAATACAGCAGCATTTTTCTCTATCCTACATATCTGTATGTGCCATTTCTATAGAAAAGAATTTTCTATAGACGATCTAGGGATTGATTAATTCCATAAGAAAGAAAGAACATGTACAATTTTTGGTGGCACAGTGTAGTGTTTAATGCAAATTCCATGACAAAAGTTGGTCCTGTTATCCCTGCTATCTAGAATCACCCAGACTCATTCACTATATCAACAATTTTACATTTTTCATTGTTAAATAACAATGTGTGATAAAGTGTAAAAACTTCTGAGTTTTAGACTTCTGTTATAGGAAAGTTAACCAGTTTCCATTCTATTCTTAATAAAAGACACAACTGTGGTATCTGACAATAAAAGCAAGCTGGTGTATTCCTTGAAAACGGCTGCTGGCATCAGAAGACCAAATACGGCTATTTCATGCAAGACTGCTACCGAATGCTTTATACGTTCCCTGTTAAAAGTAGTCAGGATGAGAGTAGTTACCACTGCATGTAATAAAATACAGTATAAGTAGTGCGTTGTGCAGAAAAGAAAATGTCCCATATGGTTTTGTCTTCTCATTTTTAGTCTAATCAACCATACACAAAAGCTACAAATTTCAATTTCAACATTTATCCACTTGAAGTCAGCCATAAGCATTAAAGCAGATTTGAAACAGTCTCCAGCAGTATTGGACAAGGACAGCGTGATCTGCCAGCGGATATTACTTCTGGCCCACTGTTCTTCTGCATCCATCAGCCAAAGACACATTACAAACAGCAGAGTGAGACAAGAATAGAGCAGATGATGATTAAACGTGAACGGTAACTCGGGCCCATCACCCCTCTGCTCTTTTATTGCTAGTACCTGTTAAGATTTCCTTAATGTTTACCATGTCTCCATTCTTTAATCATGACACAGTGATACTGTAAAATGCTACAAGGAACTGGTTGTAATGGCTAGAAATATGCAATAAATAAACCCAGATTTACTGACCACAGAGCAGCAGGACAGTTTCTCTGATAATAATGACATAGCGGTCTGCATTAAAATCCTCCAACCGTGTGTCAGAAGGGTAATAATTCAGAGCTGTTCGGAGGTTTGGAAATACGCACAGCCGCAGTGATTGTGACTTATAGCGAAAACTAATCACAGCTGTAAATCATAATCATTAGCATTATCATCATCTTCTTGGAAGCTTCTCAGATTTACACATGTTCCTAATTTGTACTTAGACATTAGTAGGCAAGTGCCAAAACACTGAAGCATCCACTTTTAGTATTAGTCATTTTTTAGACAGGACAGGGAGACAGATGCTGACTTTTCATCACATTTCAGAGCCTGTCAATAAAATGTCTACTCAGATGAAAAACAGGTCTCTAATAAAGAAAGAAAAGAAAAAAATGTGGTCAACAAGATTCCACTCAGGACAAAATAGAGGTGTCTCTGCTTTCATCTCAACCCTGTTACTCATCCATTAAGAAAGCCTGACCTCTTCCTGAATCCTGTATACACTCTTATAAATGCATACACAAAGTCTTCCAGGACCACATCTGGAATCTGTACTCTTTGGGAATCAATAAAGGTTGCAGATATGACCCTACATAAATAGTGGATTTTTCTATATGAAAAAACCCTTTATAAGCTGAAACTGGTAACTATCCCAAATACTTGTAAGGAATTCTTTCATGTGGGGGTAGCCTTATCTAATTTATTCAAGCTGTGTTAAAGGACATCAGCTGAAATCATTAAGCAAAACCATTCCACTAAAACGAGCAAGTAACCTAATGCCACTACATCCAGTATATGGAAACCATGTCTGAGTTGGAAACGATGGAAACGACCTCATTTACTGAATGAATTATTTCACAGCAATCACTTTTCTCATCCCATCTACAGTAACCGTTACTGCCTCTTTGTCATCATTACTCTTCTCTTCAACACCCCCTACTTTGAACCCTATCCTTTATCAGAGGCCCTGCTACCTCTCCTGCTTTCTCTCCTTTCCTTTTTTTATTTCTTCGTTTTGTTTCACTTGATTGCACTCCAGTCCTTCGTTACTGCCCCCCCACATCTGCTCCGTCTTTTTCAAGCTCAAATTAAAATTCACATGCTCACTCTCTCTGTATTTCCCTGTTTGTTTTGGGCCTTTCTTACCATTTTTACATCCCGGTGTGCTTTCTTTGTCACCAAAGCCTTGGTAACTAAAGGACTGTGAGAGTTTACGTGTCACTATGGCAACAGGGGAGCACAAGGAGTCAGGCTAAGGCGTCTGTGAGTTGTGTGAAAAAATAAAAAATAAAAAAAAAATAATAATAATATATATATATATATATATATATATATATATATATATATATATATATATATATATATATATATATGTAGTTTGCCTAGTCATCGATTTTTCCCACTCTATGGAAACTTGTATTAATCCCATTGCTAGTGATATTATTGCATTTCCATATGTAATGAATAAGAATGCCAGAGCTTCTCTGTGGATTTGCTCTTCATGGCTGGGGGATTTCCATCGTTATGAACTCAGAAAGAAAAACAAAAGTCTACTTGAGACAATACACAAATCTTTACAGAACACACACCTAGCAGACAAACTGCGTCTTACAGACTAAATATAGCTTCAATGTGCAAGGCATTTTCACCGTCTGTTTTCAATTGTAAACTGTGACTGAATCCTTTTCTCACACTCTTTTTATTTAAAACTTTATTACCAGCCTAAATGCTACACCAACTTGCTCTCATGCTTCGTCTCTGCCTTCTTGCAGTTGATTATATCACAGTCCAGGTCTTTGTCTCATTCCTGGCTATTTCACATTCAACACAACACGCTTAATCAGCACTAATGAAATAACCTTGAGTAGTAAGAGAACTAAGACACGGGGGTAGAAAAAAGTCTGAAATGAGCGTAGCGTTTTCTCTTTTCTCGCCAACTTGACAACCGATCATTTCACACAGTTGGAATATGTGACAGGATTTACAAGCTTCACAAAGCTTTGCTTCAAAATATCATATGTAAGCCAATGGATAAACAATTCGCTATTATACCACAAGACCGCCTGTGAGACAAATCCCAGGTTTATTTATTAATTAATGTTTATTCTAATAAGATATTGTTTCTATAGTAACAGCTTCCACAGGGACTTGGTATGGTCAATGCTCCACGTTATCCAAATAATATAAGATTTGCTGTGTGTTGTTATTTAACAAATAAGAACCTATCATCATTGATGAAGATGCCTTTTTAAAATTGTGTCCACGCTTTCTAGTCAGGTCAGGTAAAGCTGAAACTCTGAAACATGTTTTCCATCTTGGCCAAGTCTAAGAAATGAGATCGCCGCCTTTTATGTCTCATAAACTTCTAGAGGAAGTGTTTATAGCTGCTCTAATGCAAGTTGAAAACAGGGACTAATTAGTTTCACAGACTTTCACAGAATTAAATGTAACTACGGACAAACAAAAAGTGCGATCATTCTTAGTTAAACTTAGAAATGTATTGCTTGGCAAATAGCTGCGGTATAAAGAGGATAAAAACATGCTTATATAAGAACATTTTCCACTTCAGGTATGTCAATAAAGGTTAATTCCTTACTAATCAAATCACATTATATTTCATGAATGTACTTTAACCTATAGTCATGTGAACCATTAAAATAAACACCTCTCTTTTTTCTAATTCTCCCTAAACACATGATCTGAATCACTATGTGATTATAAACTCCTGCTCTAGCTCACTTTAATTCAAGTCCTGTGATGTTCCTCAAACACAACCTTAAATCAGTCTCTCAGGCATTCCCATAAGATGTCCTTAATAACAGATGCAGAGACAGATGGATTTCCTACCTGCCACTCTCACCACAGCTCTCTCTGCAGGGTCCAGCACAGAATCCTGGCTCTTCCGCTTGCGTCTCTCGTGTTTGGACAGATTCCAAGGCAGAGTGTCCCCTTTTGGACCGGACGTGCTTTGAGGGCATGGAGACAGGGATCCCCCAGAACGCTCGCTACGAAACGAACGCTCGCTCACACACGAGCGCTCACTCAGGCTCTCCTCATCAGAAGAAGACATGCTGCCGGGCTGGAAAAAAGCATGAGGACAGCGTCGGTTAGAACTTCAGTATGGTGTGAGAAATGAACACACACAAAGTTTTCGCATTGTCAGTTAATTACAGAGTATCAGCTGCGCATTTCTTACACTCAGAGTAACAGAGACGTGGATGCGCTGGCGGAGATCAGGTGATCTCCGGTGACTCATGAAATGATGATGGAGGGGAAAAACCAGGAGATTGATCATCCTCATTAATGAACTATTAATATAAGCTTAAGTTCAAATCAATATAAGACATTCTGTTGAAAGCTCAGAGCGGCGATCCCACACCCACTGTGATCCAGAAGGAATGAGGCCCATGGGAGCATCTGTCCATCTTCAAGATCCACATGAGCTGAAAGATCAATAGCACTGACCTAAGCACAAGGTAGCTGAACATCTTCCTTTCTGCCTACTGTCACTTTTAATAAACTGAATCTGAAACAAGCTCTTATGGCCTATAGTTCTTTTGTCTGAAACTATACAAGTTAACTTTGTATCCTGGATTGACCACAAGTATAGTCTAAATGGAAGAGAGTGGATTTTGTTCTAGATCAATAGGCAGTATAGATGTCCAGTTGACAGGTACTTCCTGTGCATGTCTGGGTCAGTTACATTTTTCTGCAAAGAGCAGGAAAGATCTCAGAGAAAGCTTAATGTGGTTAAAGCTCGATAAACATGCAGGCCTTCGCTGCCATGTTTTTCTTCTGCTGGCAGCCAGCATTTATAAATAGCCCGGGTTCAAAACCACACTGTCTCATTATGCTTGAGAGGTACAATGTAAAGAGAAAAGGCAGGGTGTTTTTTTGTAAATGTGCAACAACACAGTGTCTTTGCATACACTCAGAAAGATCATGGCAGCTGCAGGAGTACTGTGTGCTGACACAGAGTTGTGTTGATTTAAAGTCTCGGTCCAATTGGCACAGAATTTACAAATACACTAAAAAAAAAACCTGATGTCTCAGCATCATGCTTAATCACATCATGACAAAGAAGGGAGAGAATATGGAACAGACAGCCAGATACACTTCACCTCAGATGACTCAGATGTATCTAAGAGTTACACTAGCACCCAGTTTAGGTAGCAAGGCTTCTTAACGTTCTCTGTTAACTCACTGAAGAGGGAACATCATGAATACACTGACCAATGGACTCTTCAGTGCACTGCACTCAATCGAGGTTCATTGTTCACTGAATGAATAGAGTTTGATCTCACTATAATGGAGATGTCTATCTGCTGTACTACACTGAGAACGATAAGCAAGTTAAATTGACACTGGACATCATTCAGTATTAGGACATGAAATGGGTACTTAGGAGAATATAAATTTACTGATCTGTGGCTTTCCACAATGTGTCGGCCCTCGTCGATCGTATCCATCAATCCAAGGAGACCAGTTAGTGGAATATGTTCAGAAAAGTGGTTACACTGACATAGGAATAACATGGTAGTGTGGGATGTGGTAGCTTAGTGGTTAAGGTTGTGGGTTTGAATCCCAGGTCCACCAAACTTCCACTGCTGGGCCTTAGATTGAGGCCCTTAACCCTCAGTTGTATAAAATGAGATCAAATGTAAGTCACTTTGGATAAGGATGTCTGCAAAATGCCAGAAATGTAAATGTCACGTATTTGGCAATAAAACGATTGTATCAGATACTGAAGTGTTTCCACAATGTCAATGTCGGGTTAAAAAACGTCCACCGAAACAAGAATATCCATTCAAAAGTGGTCTGAAACTGACATTAATGAATGAGCGAAGAAGAATTTCTCATAAACTGTGCACAAAAAAAGATGAGTTGCATTCTCTAACATGTATCATGTTAGATGTATGTTACATGTATCTAGGATACAAGAGTACATACTGTACAAATACAAACATATGGCTACTGCAACTGATACACTCATAGCAACACCTCACACACCATAATGACAGTGCTGCTTCTCTGTTATAAATGAGCCATTAATTAAATAATATATCCCATGGGGATCCATTTCCACTGGTGCATGGGGTAGAGCGGGGCTCACAAAATGTGCACAGGCGATGTGTAGAAGAGCTAGAGTCATTGTGTCTATATGTTAGGTGTACCTGATAAAATGACCAGAATGAAGCTATATGCTAGGAAAACCTTATAAACTGTCTGAGTGTGTATACGTTATGAACTCACAAGCAAATTATATTTCAGCACAGAACACACAGATGACTGATTGTTTGTACTGAGAATGATATGGATCACTAAATCAGAATCAGATCAAATTCACTGATGTGTTTAATGCCATGTTTGTATGTAAAGTTAATAAACACATAGTACTTGATCAAAGAACAGAAACTGTAATATAGTATGCGGCACTCTCAGAAATGAAAGCGAACTAAACTCTACTCTGCTTAAAAGCTGAGGAAGCCATCAAAAAGTGTTCCTGAGTGGCATGAGTGAAAGTGTTCATCCTACCATCAGGGAAAGTGAGTATAAATCCAAATGATGCCACAGTCAGCTGTACGAGCTGTAGGAGGCCATCTCTGGGTGGGTGGGTTGGCATGAGATCTCTGTCCTGTCAAGCACAAAGGTGGGCATCTGCGAGTTCGTGCATGTGGAAGAAGGCAGATAGCACTCTCCTCCAAGTGTACTAAACAGGCTTGTGATGTAGCATGAGCATCAGTTCGAAGCATGTGATTGGCTGGTTTCATGTGTCTCTGATGAAGCATGTATTAGCTATGGTAGCTGTTGTATGAGGGGGAGCTGGCCAGTGGGTGGGAATTGTCATGTGACCAAGTTGGGGAGACATACATATACTGTATATACACTTTATTGCCAAATGTTTTGAGACACCCATCCAAATCACTGAATTCAGGTGTTGTTTTTCAGGGGTTTGGGCTTGGCCCCTTAGTTCCAGTAAAAGAAACTCTTAATGCTTCAGAATACCAAATTTTGGACAATTTCATGCTCCAAACCATAAAGATCCAGGTCCATAAAGACATGGATGTGCGAGTTTGGTGTGGAGGAACTTGATTGGCCTGAGAGTCCTGACCTCAGCCTGATAGAACACCTTTGGGATGAATTAGAGCGGAGACTGCGAGCCGGGTCTTCTCGTCCAAGCTGTTATAGCTGCAAAGGGCGGGGCGACTCCATATTACATTCATATGCATGTAAAGGCAGACGTCCCAAATCTTTTGGTAATATAGTGTGCTACATTCCTGTTTCCAGGTGAATGATATTATTAAAGATAATAAGACAAAAGATGTACTATTGATGGTATCACCACAGTGACAAGGAAAAGTTTAGTCTGCTAAAATGATCCGCTCAGTTACTGTGAGGATGTTAGTACCAGCCACTACTCAGGGATCTGGTATTAGTATCATCAAAAATAAAATAGAAATTGGATCTGTGCATCCCTGGTAAATGTGCTATAGAGGGCATAGGCTAATAAGGCCATGGAATATTTAAGGAAAGGAGCATTTGATATTGACTCCTACCTCAACATGGAAAACTCAACCTGAACTCCTTTTATTTGCACGATATTAAACTCAATTATGTCTCATGTGACTTTCAGAATCCTAGGGCGTGTGCAGGACTGGTTCAGACACTATAACGGGCTGTTAGAGGAGAGAAATGTGTCGGCATCTCTGGCTGCTCTCTGGCTCATGGGGATCCTTAAAAGCTTCTTTATGAAGGGTCTTACTCATCGGTCCATGTAGACATCTCCTATAGTGACTGCTATATCGCTTTAGACGTTATTTAAAAAAATACCGTGAGAATGTAATGTACAATCTGGGCTTGGCTGGTGATGTGATCGGTCAGTGAGCAAGCCTTTGTCCATACAACATACCGGATTCCTTATGATGATGGCCGAGATCACAGAGCTGGTGCGCCACTAAAAAAAAAAGCTCCCTAATGAAAACACAGCCGTTAATAAGCGCTAAATGGATCTAGTGCTTTTAGATCGCATGAATTCAATTGCCGGCTCTAACAGCATCAGTGTAATTGAATGAAGATGAGAAGCCATCACACAAGCAGACAGCTACGTTTAGAAAGAGCCTTACCGGAGAGTCCCCGAGCCCCGGTCAGAGCCACGCGGGCAGGGATGAGAGGATAACCCGTCTACGATCCTGTGATCCACTGGCTTCAATGTAATCCGCTGTGGAAGGCTGGGAGATCGTTCCTCCAGCGATCACACCGAGCCGGGTAACGGAAGAGCAGGACTACACAGACCGAGAGCTGCGGTAATGGCTGTCTGTACCCCTCCTTTCATATCCCTCCTTCTCTCCCGCTCTCACTCCTTCTCTCCCCCCTCTTTCTCTTCCTCATAGTCATTTCTCTCCCTCCTGCTCCTCCTCCTCCTCCTCCTCCTCCTCTTCAGCCCCTTCCACTGCCACCATCACTATCACGTTCCTCAATCTCCATCCACACACACATTAATGAGCTGTGACGATATAAAAATCACAAGACACTAAAACGGTGCTTGGAGCCAAAGTGTGTGATTTTTGATTCTCGAAAAAGTTAGACAGAGAAGAGAATAAACAGTGTAGCCTTTCAGTCCATTTTATGTATTGTGATTTTGGCCCCTACACTAAATGGGATGTGGTTTAGGTACTCGTATCCCAGGTCTACTAAGCTGCCACTCCTGGGCCCCTGAGCAAGGCCCTTAACCCTCAATTGCTCAGATGTGTGAAATTAGATAAAATGTAAGTCGCTCTGGATAAGCGTGTCTTCCAAATACCAGAAATGTAAATGGCCAAAAGTATATAAATACCTGATCATCACACGCATATGTTTCGCTTACCCAAAACTGTATGCCACAAAGTTTGGTACATAGTTAAATAGACTGCCTTAGAATGCTGTGGCTTTAATATTTCTCTTCACTGGAACTAAGAGACCAAAACCTGTTCCAGCACCCAAGTGCACAAAGCATGTTCCATGAAGATATGATTTCCAAAGAACTCAAGTGTCCTGCACAGAGCTATGACCTCAACCCTGCTGAAGACATTTGGAATGAGCTGGAATGCTGACTGCACCCCAGGCCTCCTTGCTTCACATCAGTGTCTGACTTCACTAATGCTCTTGCAGCTGAATGAGGAAATTCCCACAGCCATGCTCCAACATCTAGTGGAAAGCCGTCCCAGAAAAGTGAAGGCTAATATGAAATGATAAGGGGAATAAATGTGGAATAGGATGTTGAAAAATACATATATAAGTGTGTTGTCACGTATCCACAAACTTTTGCCATTATAGTGTGTCCTGTATCAGTACTACTGATAAGCTACTAGGAATACACAAATCTCATGTTCCTATTGTTAGAAAAATATCTGTCAATAACTAATTCTCTGATAATAACCGAATGCTTAGTAAATAAACCAAATCTCTCCCAGCCTCTGGTGACAGCTTATGCACAATATAAGAGTCCAAAGTTTACAATTTCTCAACATAACGTGTGAAACGGACTTAAAATATGCCACTTTGATTCAGAATTTTAATATCTGTGCAAAAAGTATTCAGATCAGTGCATCCCAATCTAATCATTATCATAATGACATCCACTTTCCCAAATCTCATGTTGTGACAGGGGACACTTGGAAGAGTGTAGATTATACTTATATACAGAATATCTGTGCAAAACAGGTCAAATGGCCACATAATGACATGCATTATGCTTAGCCGTGATTAATATGAGCCATAGAAAGGATTTGCTAAGTTAGAGTAATAGGCTGGAGCTAGAGCAATGTGATTTGAGGTCAGACTTGGGGGTATAGACACCCCCTTATGGATTCCTGTGTGAGTAGGTGGTAGTCAGAGCTACTGAAGTGTGAATAAAAGCACAGGAATTTAGTTCAACGGCACAGGATTAACCGAACCATACACTGCTTCTCAAATCAAACAAAACCAGATCAGCCTGCAATAATACTGTGGCTTTGCAAACGAGGGCCAGCAGGAAACACTGAAAATAGTTTATTTCCTCACAAGTGATGCTAAGCATGTGAATCCTTGCTCTAAATCCTGTCTTATTTTGTAGTTGATTGTGTTGTATGCATATTTGTATCATTTTAATGTAGAAATATCTACACCATGCTGCAAATACAAGCTACATTTGGACAAATTAATAAAGAAAAATAAATTATCAAGACATTTAATGTGCAAGGTTTCATATATGTTCATTCAGAATGTCATAATCAGATATTATTTCTATTTTTCCACTAGAAATGGCAAGAAGGCAGTTATATCTGTAGGCATAACATTATGAGCAGTGACAGGTGAAGTGAATAACACTGATTATCTCCTCATCATGGCACCTGTTAGTGGGTGGGATATATTAGACAGCAATTGAACATTTTGTCCTCAAAGTTGATGTGTTAGAAGCAGGAAAAATGGACAAGTGTAAGTAGCGAGTTTGACAAGGACCAAAAGTCCTCTAAGTTGTGAGGTGGCCATGGACTCCAGACATGGTGGCCAGATACCACAGCACACCTTCAGGGAGTAATGCCTTGACACGTCAGGGCTGTTTTGGCAGCACAAGGGGGGCCAACACAGTATTAGACAGGTGGTCATAATATATATATATATATATATATATATATATATATATATATATATATATATATATATATATATATATAAGAAAAGCCTTAATTCTTTTAAAAGTAATTATTAAAACAGAAAACAGAGAAGCAGAGTTCTCTTTATGGGGTCCAGTCAAATGTCCCCATAAGTGAAAATGGTCATATATTTCTATACCTGGAAAACATTTTGTCACCATAAAGATTTAAATACTCTGCCACATCCACACACAGATCCCACCTTACCTTCAACTGTGTAGACTATCTTCCTTAGATCAGGTCTGAAGACTGTGGACGTCTTGACAAATATATTCTATTTATTTATTTACATGTTTTTGTGCCTTATGTTTTGTATTGCTACAGAATACACTCACATGTTCCGTTCATGTGTTTAAACGTTTATTACACTTTAACGTAAAAAACCTAATTGATGGTTTTCTACCGCCATCTAGTGGACAAAACAATATTCCATATAAACATCAGATTCTGAGACCTGAACAGATGTCATGGATATAAATGTCTCGCTTTTATTTGGAGAGGGAATTTTTATTAACTTTTGCATTATGACTTTCTTGAGAAACCTTCATCATCTTTATCTATTTGTAAATTTGCTCTGAAATTTATTTAAGTTTCTACACTGCGATGCACAGATTCTGGTTTATTACAGGATTTAATGTACATTGCTCTACAGAAGAAAACACCACCACTATTATAATCATCATCATCATCATCATCATCATAACACAGCACATACCTGCATCTGTATTCTTTAGTTACACAGTATAATTGTATATCAATAAAGTACATCCAGAATCCTGGAAATGCAACTGATACACTGATCAGGCATAACATTATGAACAGTGACAGGTGACGTGAATAACACTGATTATCTCCTCATCATGGCACCTGTTAGTGGGTGGGATATATTAGACAGCAAGTGAACATTTTGTCCTCAAAGTAGATGTGTTAGAAGCAGGAATAATGGGCAAGGGTAAGGATTTGAGTGAATTTGACCAGGACCAAATTGTGATGGCTAGATGTATGGATCAGAGCATCTCCAAAACTGCAGCTCTTGTGGGGTGTTCCCGGTCTGCAGTGGTCAGTATCTATCAAAAGTGGTCCAAGAAAGAAGAGTGTTGAACCAGAGACAGGGTCATGGGCGGCCAAGGCTCATTGATGCACGTGGGGAGTGAAGGCTGGCCCATGTGATCCGATCCAACAGACGAGCTACTGTTGCTCAATTTACTGAAGAAGTTAATGCTGGTTCTGGTAGAAAGGTGTCAGAATACACAGTGCAGGATGGGTCAGGGCTGTTTTGGCTGTTTTTGGGAACAACACAATATCAAGCAGGTGGTCATAATGTTATGCCTGGTCAGTGTATAAATATTACATAAATATATTGTTTAAAAACTTATGTTTGTTGGAACTGAAACCTTGATCCTGATTCATTTTCTTTATCAGCAGATCTACACGAGCAGTCCTGTTCTAATTAACATCCGAAGAGTATATTTATGCGATCATCCTGCTATGTTAGCAGCTCTATAGTAACAGCTCCTGCAAATATTGCTACAAATAAGAAGATAATGAGAAGGCTAATACCTGGATTAAAAAAAAAAGGTATAAATGGTTGAGGTGGAAAAGCTTTTCTGGAAAGTGATGTGAACGTAACATTTGTGGGAGATGCAGATGTCAGAGCTTTCACACAGTCAGATACCTTCTACAGGGAAACGTTCAGTTCAGCTTTTTGTGCTTTGCAGTTTCACTGTAAACCACAAGCTGCACATTTCTGTCTTTTTAAAAAGAGATTTTAAGAAAAAGTACCTGGTGAGGGATTGACTTTATAGCAGCTACAGTATGAGCAATAACAGGCAGTCGTCTGTTTAACACAACACAGAGAAATGAAAACGAGATGTCATCGTTTATTTAATGAATTGTTATTGTTAGCAAACTGCTACGGTATACGAGAAATAAAACACTTTTAGATGCTTTTACAGGAAAATAATCCACCAGGCTGGTATGAGAACACCCAGTGTAATAAACAGAGCAACAAAAAATGCTTGTCTTCTTTATTAATTTGTTTGGGTTTTCCTGTGAAAGCATTCAGAACTGAGATCAATGGTTCTGTCTGAGACTATGTGTGCAAAAGAAAATTGAAACAAACATGACATGATGAATAGTATTTATTAAATTTTGAGTAGAACAGAACAGTGTTGTTAGAATAATTATAATACACGAGTGAGTCAGCACACTGAGTGCCAGGCAGGGAGCATAGAGCGCAGAGCTCAGGGCCGAGGGTCTTCTTTGCCCGTGTGATGTGCAGGAGGTGTGTATGAGCCTTCTTTAATCAGCTTATCCCTCTGCTTCTGGATCTCATGCAAGCGCTTGTGCTGGGTGAAGATACAGGAATGTTAGGAATGTAGGCATGAGTTGGGGTGAAATACCACTTTAAAAGGAAAATATTGCGTCATATCATATATAGGCCTTATCTCTATCCATGTCACATTTCCCTGCACTGAGAAAATAACAGAAACACTGCTGACTTAGAAGTCACTTTTAATAGAAGTCTTAATTACATTAATAAACATTTAAAATCTGTGATTATATACTGCAAACATTCAAAAGTACAATTTAACATTACTTTAAAAACATTTTTAGCCAATTTTCAGACACTGGAGCATTGCAGGAAAAATCAGTGTACACTTCCCCTGAGGTTATAAGCTACAAATGTGCAGAAACAGAGGCCTTTCTATGACTATGTCAGTAACGCAGTATTTATTCACTACATTTAGAAGAACGCAGGAAGGCGTCTATAAAAACTGTCACATCGATCTTTACTGACTGCCAGATGTGTCAGAATTGTCCTTGTGTCTTCCAATAATGACATCACTAACAGCTGCTCTGTTCTTTCTCAATGCAAACAGATGTGTTGAAATTGTTGTTCTATGCAACTGCACCTGTGCTACAAATGTAGCATTTAGAGATTAGGATTTCAAACTGCTGTTTCTAAATATACTAACCGTCTTTTGCCGATGCATGCACTCATAGAAATCTTCAAACTCCAGTTTGCATTCTTTCTTAGCCCGGGTCTGACCGATGCCGTGGCCACACTCGATCCACTCCTTCTCAAAGGCATGGCAGCGTGCAGCTCGCTTGTAAGGCTGCTCTCCGCTCTGGGCCAGGATCCAGTGGTCCAAGTTGATTCCCAGCCTGGATTGAAGGTCAACGAACGGCATGGTGCTAGAAAATAAAAACATGTATAATGAGTTCAAGTACACAAACATTAGAGAAAAAATAAGCTGTATATTATATCTACACCGACCAGGCATAACATTATGACCACCTGCCTAATATTGTGTTGGTCCCCCTTTTGCTACAAAACAGCCCTGACCCATCATGCACTGTGTATTCTGACACCTTTCTATCAGAACCAGCATTAACTTCTTCAGCAATCTGAGCAACAGTAGCTCGTCTGTTGGATCAGATCACACGGGTCAGCCTTCACTCCCCACGTGCATCAATGAGCCTTGGCCGGCCATAACCCTGTCACCGGTTCACCACTGTTCCTTCCTTGGAACTCCTTTTAATAGATACTGACCACTGCAGACCAGGAACACCCCACAAGAGCTGCAGTTTTGGAGATGCTCTGATCCAGTCGTCTGGCCATCACAATTTGTCCCTTCATCAAACTCGCTCAAATCCTTACGCTTGCCCATTTTTCCTGCTTCTAACACATCAACTTTGAGGACAAAATGTTCACTTGCTGCCTAATATATCCCACCCACTAACAGGTGCCATGATGAGGAGATAATCAGTGTTATTCACTTCACCTCTCACTGCTCATAATGTTATGCCTGATCAGTGTATATTGCATATAATGTTTTATATTTAACATCTTTTCAATGGCATCAATATTTACTTTGTGATTACATTTTTAATACACAATGCACTCTGATGACCCAATAATAGTGTAGACAATTGAAATTCAGTCCATGATTCACTTCTATATAAAAAGTGCAATGCAGCAGCGCTTTATTCCTCCCAGCTCTCTCCTCCTCATCTGTACACTCTCTCAAACTGGACAATTTCTGTATAACTTACAGAATCTTTCTATTAACTTGTGTCATTACTTCAATCGGTAATCAGCGCCCTTATAAATAATATTTTGACCTCCTAGATATAATTACACAAATTCTGTATTAAATAAACACACCATTACTCCTTTAAAGGGTGTACTAGCTCCCTGACTCTGATTCTATATGACAGCGTTAGCATCTTGCTAACTAGCGACTTAGCAATGCTAGCGTACACAACATTCGACCTAGACTTTCAAAGCAGAAAGCATGTTTATACAATAATATACCGCTCTGAAAGCTTATTATTCCACCATTAATAAGGGCGACATCTATAAAGAAACACGCTATTATTTTTAAAAAAGAAGAGTCACCGTGTTCTTCGGGTTCACTTTAACCTTTTCCAGACCCACCACAGTTCACTTGGCGACTTGCCGTAAATCCGTTCCGGAGATGCATTATTTGCGACATTGCTGCAAAGCTGGTCATAACGTAACCACGCCAGAAGAGGACAGAAGATGGCGCTGTGGGAATAGTGTTTGTTTATTTATTTATTTATTTATTTAAACTGTATGTCTATCTATCTATCTATCTATCTATCTATCTATCTATCTATCTATCTGTCTGTCTGTCTGTCTGTCTGCGTATTTATTTATTTATTTATTTATTTATAAACTATCTATCTATCTATCTATCTATCTATCTATCTATCTATCTATCTATCTATCTATCTATCTATCTATCTATCTATCTA
The DNA here is from genome assembly GCF_019097595.1 of Hemibagrus wyckioides. Taxonomy (NCBI): domain Eukaryota; kingdom Metazoa; phylum Chordata; class Actinopteri; order Siluriformes; family Bagridae; genus Hemibagrus; species Hemibagrus wyckioides. The sequence continues at coordinate 9,996,537 of NC_080733.1, read as the reverse complement.
TCTATCTGTCTGTCTGGTTGTCTATCTATCTATCTATCTATCTGTCTGTCTGTCTGTCTGTCTGTCTGTCTGTCTGGCTGGCTGGCTGGCTGGCTGGTTGTCTATCTATCTGGCTGTCTATTTATCTGTCTGTCTATTAACTTAATTATTTATTTATTTAAACTGTATGTCTATCTATCTATCTATCTATCTATCTATCTATCTATCTATCTATCTATCTATCTATCTGTCTGTCTGTCTGTCTGTCTGTCTATCTATCTATCTATCTATCTATCTATCTATCTATCTATCTATCTATCTGTCTGTCTGTCTGTCTGTCTGTCTGTCTGTCTGGCTGGTTGTCTATCTATCTGGCTGTCTATTTATCTGTCTGTCTATTAACTTAATTATTTATTTATTTAAACTGTCTATCTATCTATCTATCTATCTATCTATCTATCTATCTATCTATCTATCTATCTATCTATCTATCTGTCTGTCTGTCTGTCTGTCTGTCTGGCTGGCTGGTTGTCTATCTATCTGGCTGTCTATTTATCTGTCTGTCTATTAACTTAATTATTTATTTATTTAAACTGTATGTCTATCTATCTATCTATCTATCTATCTATCTATCTATCTATCTATCTATCTATCTATCTATCTATCTATCTATCTATCTATCTATCTATCTGTCTGTCTGTCTGTCTGTCTGTCTATTTATCTGTCGGTCTGTCTATTAACTTAGTTATTTATTTAAACTGTCTATCTATCTATCTATCTATCTATCTATCTATCTATCTATCTATCTATCTATCTATCTATCTATCTGTCTGTCTGTCTGTCTGTCTGTCTGTCTGTCTGTCTGTCTGTCTGTCTGTCTGTCTGTGTGTCTATTTATCTGTCGGTCTGTCTATTAATTATTTTTTTATTTTTTTATTTATTAAAACTGTATGTCTATCTATCTATCTATCTATCTATCTATCTATCTATCTGTCTATCTGTCTATCTGTCTGTCTGTCTGTCTGTCTGTCTGTCTGTCTGTTTATTTATTCATTTGGCATGGTGTTTTACATTAGAAGGAATAAAGCAGTTCAACTGAAGCCAGCTTAATTTTCTTACTTTTTTTGTATTAAATAAATAAAACTTAAAATGTAGTGAAATAACAGGTGAATGTTGTAGATATACATGTACTAGCATGATTAATAGTTATTCTTTATTTATGCCATAAGTTTGCACTGTATTTCTTTCAATATGTAAGGCACTGACAGACTCATAGGTCCCCCCTGGCCTGGGTAGTAATGCCACAAAAGTGGCTTTGGGTGCACCTATAGTAGATCAGTTATGACACTGTCCTCTAGAGTGCCCTTTCAGTCAAGAATATGAACATAATGCTGTGCAGGATTCTGCTATGATCAAAGACATGTGAAGTAGTGCCTTAATGATGCCCTTTTCAGTGGAGAAAAAGAGATAGAAGTGCTTTCTAGATGCTCCTAATTGTAAGAACCATGCTCTCTAGAGTAATGTTAGTAAAGCATAACACGATTTAATGCACTCCAGGTGTTCTCTATTTTCCGTAAATGCATGTAGGAGGTGACCTTTTTATTAATCCACCCATCCTCACCCACACCCCTCAGAGATCCTGCGCCTTCCCAGTTAGGGATTTGGAAAAATTTTTGGGATATTAAAATAAATGTTTTGCTAGAGCAGATTATTTTTTGGTGTTTCGGTTGCTTTTGTCTGTAAACAATGGATAACTATTCACGTATACACAATATTATGCCACATAATGGGTGAATATGTATTTATTACACAATATTATCAGTCTGTATCTGGGAAATTTAGACTTCTGGGGGAATTTTAGCTTTGGTTTCCTGGTCCAAACTCCTCCCTTCTATCGTCTCTAACACACCCAACATCATGCAACTCGGTCTTACTGTTACACAACTGTGAGAGAAAATCTGCATGAAAACCTGAGAGTGTAAGCAGAAAATACAAAACTGTTGCAACACAAATTTTTATTCTCAGTTTGATCCTCTTGCCAAGTGCACCGTGTTGAGGCATGAACAGTGCAAGAAAGACGTATTTTTTTAAAATACTGTTTTTCATGACAGTATAAATTAGGTTGTATTTACTGTTAAGTTCAAGTGTTCTCTTTAGGTTCAGCATATTACCACAGTATAGCATAAAATGTTGTCTTGATCGGATCATATTTCCAGGGCTGGTATTGTAAGAAAAACTCCAATTTTGTTACATAATCACATTCATCAGTTTAGGATTGAAGTTTTTATAATAGAAGACAAATAAGAAGCAAAAAAATGCAGCATATGAAAAAAAGTATAATATTCAGTTACATTCCACAATAATAATAATAATAATAATAATAATAATAAACAAACAGTATACAATCAAACATTTTCTCATTAAAAGAAACTGAATCAGATGAATCCTACGTATACAGATAAGACTAGCTTTCAGGGCAATGACAAATACTGGGATAAAGTGCAAGAAGCCAATGATTTGTTTCAATTTATTATTCAGATACGCTCAAGTCCAAACACATTGTAGGGAGTCCATGATAATACAAGGCTTTATTACCAAAAAAAAAAAAAAAGTGCATCAGGTGGTCTGTCTGTCTGAACTGTCGATGCTTTAAGTCTTTGCTATTTAATACAAACTCACAAATCACACACACACTCACACGCACGCATAGTGTTGTCAGTGGGAAAGGGACTGAAAGCATGATGGAGAGAGTTTGTCTCTAAGGCAGGCAGACAATGATTAAAGCTGGAACTGTCTGCTTGTGAAGTGATTCGTCTTCTTTAAACCACAGCGCTGCTAAATTCTCACATCGGATTGGACAGAACGTTCTAATTAGAAACCGTGTTATACTAACCAGCCACACCAGATCAACAGATTTAGAAAAGGACATGTACCTGTCGATGAGAGTGAAAGGTTATTTGGGGAAAAACTTTAGAAAGAGATTCTTCCTTTTCCACACAACACTGGAAAGTCTTGTTTCGGAAACGTTCCCTAAGATTAAATGGAATTATAAATGGATAAAAAGTATGTTGTTCTTCAGTACACATAAATGAAATTTGTAATTGTGGGCTGTGGTATAAGAGGAATACAACACTTCCCTTTTAAAGTCCTTTTAAAATAATCAGCTCCTCGGTCATTGCTCGTTTCCCCACAATGATGGCGTTTTTGTTTCTTACGTAACAGTGCCTATCCTCCACTCTGTGCAGGTGAGACTCACGTGCAGATCTGTTTACGTCTTATCACTGTGCAAACTTGGTCAGTGCAACTACTACATACTATACTTGTATCCTCGTATACAAGTGCGGGTCATGCATACATACACATGCATACAGCAAATGATACAATTTCCAGGTTGCTTTCTTATAAATAAAAAAAATATAACACACACACACACACACACACACACACACACACACACACACACACACACACACTCCCAACATACATAAAAAAAAGACAGTCCATATATGGACCCTTTCCAGAGTCCCTCACAAATTGTAAATGTGTGCTTGATACTATTTTCAGTATTACTTATCTGGTATTATTTTTTTTTTAGTCCCTCTGGACAGGAATAATCTTGCCGCAATGGTTATTTATTTATTCATTTATTTTTGCTTCAATAGCCAAGGCATTTTTTGCACCAGTTTGTGCATGGATAACTAACAGTATGAATCGTAGAGGTAGAGCCCTGTCGGTAATTTAAACGAGACAGACAGAGCAACAGGCAGACCCTATGCCACCACAATTCCCCAGAGAGCATGTAAGCTATCTTACTTATTATATTAAAAATAATAATAATAATAATAATAATAATAATAATAATAATAATAATAACAATAATTATAATAATAATACGAAAAAAGCAGTCAAAGCTCTCTGGTCCTTTCAGACAGAAAGGATGACGTTATCTGGGCAGTGCAGGCCGTCGGTGGAGTTCTGGGCTCGGCAGGTGGGCTGAGGAGGAGGGTTAGGAGAGTCGCAGTCCTCTGAAGTGAGCTCGGCGATGTCGTCTGACTGCGTATCGGACGTCTCCAGGTCGCTCCGGATGCTCTCGGGCTGAGCCAGCGTCACGTCACCGAGCCCCTCTCTGAGCGAGCCTCCAGATGACAGCCCCAGAGATGAGCGGGATAAAACCCTCCCTCGACGAGAGCTGCAGTCTTGAGGCTCCTCTGCCGAGGCAGCAGCCATGGCACAGGCACGAGGAGCCAGATCCTCCTCACTGGTTAAACACAGATGGCTGGGTTTGGTTTCAATGTCCACTTGAATCTCCAGGTTTGTGCCTTCTCTGAAAAACATCATCACAAATCACAAAATAAATGACACAAATCTTTCTTTGATAGAACTGCAGTTTAATTCATTTATATTATTAAGAGACATCAGTTAAAAGTATTACTGAGCTCACAGTCTCACAATTCCTTCAAAATGCAGCAGCTATATTCCGAGTTCAAAAATTAGCAGCTTCCATAATTTTGCTAGCAAAATAAACAAATACCTCATTTTCACAATCTATCCTCAAAAACAGAGCTGATAAAAATGAAACGCGAGCCTATCCTTCAGCGAGACAACAACATAAACAAGATGATGTCAACTTAAAAATAAAATTTGATTTGTCACGACCCAGCGGATCTCCAGGGAGGTAGATTATTTACACGGTCATTCTTCCCCTCCTGGCCCCAAAATGTTTTTGAAGCAGAGGCTAAAATAAACAGACTAAGTACACATTGTTCCAACAAAGCAGAAATTACGTAAAATGTTTGGTCTACCCATGTTAAGTGAGTTAGGTTCAGTGTTTTGTTTGAACGTTTGAACATTCCTGTTTCTCTTTCGAAGAGAGCATGAGATACGATGCATTGATCAACCCTAATAGTTTAATTGTCTAGTAATTGATAGAGATTAGATTTTAGCCTTTGCATCGAATATCACAACCAACCATCACTGCTCAGAGGATCTCTGTTATGTTGCGGGCAAATACAAAGGCAAAAAATAATTTTCATATAATAATATTTACATTATATTCAGAAAGAGAGATCCCAACAAACATAAATCTGATATATAGTAGGGAAAAAAAAGTGTAAGCATTGTATTATCCCTGCTTACTGAAAATGTTTTGCTCCATGTTTCAACACTAGATAAGTTATCAAGCTCTTGCCATGACAGCACATTAAATCCAGACTAGACAATGCCGCGGGAGACTGATGAGCAACGGTGAATCACACATACCTATCGGGTATTGTGTATGAGGAGGTAATGGATCCTGCCATGCCTCGAGTGCTTGCGCAGTCACTGGCTGCTCCCAAGCTTCCAGTCTCTCTATGTACACTTTCCTTTCCAATCTCGGTCCCCTGAACCTCCAGCCTGAAACATGGGCACAGTTAAGTTACTGTAAACTGACCTGAAAGTTATGAGGTCTTCTCTTGTCAACATGTGAATCATATGTGCTATATTAAGAGAACAACAGCGACTCTGTCACACCTGCTGTATTTTCCTGTCCGGGCTCCAAGAGCTCCTCCGGCTAGTGTGTTGAAGTGGGGCGTGTCGACGAGACCCCCGGGGGCCACAGACAGGCCTTCACTAGGCGAGGTGGTACTAAGGCCACTGGCTGCTCCTTCTAGGCTGCTCTCACCAAGACTGGGAGACTTCAGCGCTCGCCATGCGTCTGCAACTAGACGAGCAAAGACGTGTTAAAATTATGGTAAATAACATAAGCAAGATATTCATTTTATTATTATTATTAGCAGGAATTATTGACAACCGCTGTTACCTGTAATAGGTCCATCATCTTCATCAAAGTCAATCCTGACGCCTCGTCCCTTCCCTCTGCTAACCCCACAGCCACCACCACGGCACAGAGATATTGGCACCACACCATACACGTATGCCAACATGATGGGAACGCCTATACCTAAGAGCAGAAAAGTGATTCATAACTAAACATGTCTTCGCTGATGAGTGTTGAAGCTTTTAAAAGATCTCTCAACATTTATGACACAACAGTTTGGTCCACTCCACTAGTTTGCCTAGACAAGTGTGCCAATATGTACAATAACCGTTTTATTGTGTGCATCAATCCGCTTGTCTGTGTTTGCCTCATAAAATTCCACTTCCTAGTTTAAAATATTAATTATAGTAGTGCTAGAGAGATCATCATGGCAAACGATACTCGTGATTCTAATTTAAAATACGAAAGCTCACGAGATTAAAATGAAAAAGGAAGAAGTGACATAGCTGTAACTGTGCTCAGTAATAACCACAGACTTGTGAGACTGAGACTCACGCTGTATTGCTTAATTGACTGACTGTACTTCTCCATTCCATTACTTCCATGAAAACTTACCAACACTGACAGCCGCAATAACCGGGGCTGTGATGATCGACAAGGCTACACCTCCAGTAATGGCCAGGTTTCTCCTGTGCTGAGAGTTCTTCTTCCCCTCATAATGAGCATATATCTGCGCCAGGACAGTTACAGAAAAATAGCATTACAATCCATGACAAGGATACACACTGTGCTTTTTAACTACACACATTCACATCGTCACAGGAAGTGTCTAAACATGACTAGACGTCCATTACATAGCACCTGATTTAGTAGAAAATCAACTTCAGGAAGTTCCCTTTCAGAAAATGGAGATGTTATAATAATAAAAGTTATTAAAGATCTTGTGAGCTGTATTTCTGTTAAGAGTTGAGGTACTCATGGAAAATTCAGGGGAAGTGAGATTATTGGTATGGCGTTCTCATCATTTTAGGGGAAAAGTCCAGGGATTTTTCTGTTGTCAGAGACGAAACAATGACGATTCCCATAAATGAGAGAGAAAAGGCTGGTACTGTACACTACAAAAAAAATGCCAGCAAGTAAAAATATCTTGAAATTCAATTTATATTTATTTTCCTCAGACTTTTCAAACCAATCTAAATTTATTAAATACTATTTCTTTACTCATTTTGTACTTAAACATTTTATTGGAAGATCATTGTCCTTATTTTGAGTGTTTATTTCTCCAAATTACTCCAAATTTGATAAAGCATGAAATGAGTAAAAATGTCTAAAAGTAGGTCTAAATTTCATCTTAAAATATTTGCGATAAATCTTGTTATTATCTATCTTTTTAGAACTTTTTTGCAATCATAAAAGCAGGGAAACACTGCTTTGTTTTGTATCAGTAACGTTGGCTAATGTCCCAACAGCCTGTATTACAAAGTAAAAGGACCAAAAAGATAATTTGATAAGCTTTTAAAAAAGCAAATCAGGCCATATAAACTCCACTGTGAACAAACAAGGAAGTGTTCAGCCATGTCGATGACAAAAAATGATTTATTATTCAAATTTATTTCCTGGTGTCTAAATTCCCAGAACTCCACAATGAAGGCAGTTAGTCATGGCTCTAACAAGACAACACAGCAGATCAGTGTCTCACCTTCCTTCCAACATAAACCGGGATGCCGATGACCATGGCAGGCACCGCGATGCCAGCGATCAGCGTGATGCCAACTGGCGCACCGATCAGAGTGCCAAGCTGCCAGAGAATCTTTTTCTTTCGACTCCATGGCTTTTTTCCCCAGAAAGTACAACCTGATGGGCTGTAAAAGAACAAAAAAACAAAAATCAGCATGGATTGAAACAGAATGTAGGACAAGAGGAAAAAAATACAATGCAGTTTATCAGAATGTGAGATGATATGATACCTGAGGTAGTGCAGGTCAGAGATTTCCTTCATACACAGCCAGCAAAACTCACAGCCACACACGGCGCAGGTCATGTGATTACAGCTCCCATCATTCATTTTGATGATGTAGGCGCCACATCGGGGACAGGGCTTGATGTCATCAGCTGAGTAGGGATTAATGGAGTTAGGTTTAGTGTAAGCAGACACACAAAGAGGCTCCTGTAACAAAGTAGGCTGAGGAAGCTATATCCAAATGTTAGATAGTAGAATAGTTTTAAGACAATCAACAGGGGTATCAGTTTTACCACACGCTTTTTTTTTTTTTTTTTTCAGTGCGGTGTGAACTTTCAGCCTTAGAAAAAAAAAAGGTTAAAATTGGGTCAGGGGCTGATTATATATTTTCTACAGTAAAAACGAAGGCTTCCGTCAATAAAGAGTATATTATCGAGTATATTATTTCATACACCGGCACGCTTAGTGTAATTGACGATATGATGATTTCAAAGCTGAGGAGACGAAGAACTTGGTGTCGTCATTTTGTATAAACGGTTAAGAAATATATCAGAGCTGAGACTGAAAGATAAGGGAGGGGAGATGGACTCACTTGGCCCTTGCTCGGCTGCGTAACTGGGTGAGTGGTTGCTGTGTGTTCTCAGAGAAAGTGCTCTTTGCTGCCGAGCCGAGTCACACGTCTGGTTCGGATGCCAGGCCTGCTTGCAGTGGTAGCAGAACTCGGCTCCACAGCCTTCCCTGCGACATACAAGCCTGGGGCAGCTGGCACAGCCTGACGCAATGACGGCAAACCTGGCAGAGGAGACGAGAGCAGGTCAGGGGAGCGTTCTCATATAATACGCTAGCTTCGCCTAAAGCACAGTTACAGTTATATACACACGAGGAGATTTAGGTTTAAAAATAAAAATAAAAAGCAAGAACGTGGCTTGTATAGCATGATTATATGTCATATAATATGTGCTTTCATTTTCTGTAGTTCTGAAGAATGTTAAAGAAAAAGATTAGAATGAAAGAGGGAGGAAGAAAATGAAGAGGAGAGATAAGGGAAGAGAAGCTGGGCCAAACAGTGTGTGTGTGTGTACATACTTCGATGTATTTTAATGAGAGAATTTTACACTTTAAGCTTACTGTAATTATAAAAGCTTTTATATATCCTCACTCAGTATCCACACACAGTTTAACATCGCTATTCTCTGTGAAAGTCCTATGGATGTATCTCTCTCTTGACCGGCAAGTTACTACATGTTGCAAACAGACACATGATTATACCATTAAGGAAGTGTTTTTTTTTTTTTCCTGAAAATGTTTTCCACGGAAATCCTACACACAACAAACTAGTCTGATCAAGTACTATTCAGATCAACAATAATAATTTATAAAAAAAAAAATTTTTTTACTTGCTCAAACAGGAAAGTAGTCGAGGAAGTAAACATCTGACTTCATAGTTCATATAAACTCGCATTATAGAACACACACATGGTCCAGTAAGGAGGTAATGACCGCTTTAATTAAATCCCATCCTGCGTTACCCCTAGCAACAACGCTGGCTCCGAACTGCATCCAAGTCGCCATGGCAACTGACAGTAAAATGGAAAGAGAAGCCTCAGATTGGGAAAGAATGTTTCAAGATGACAATCATACACCAGCTACAGTTTGAAGCTGAGTAACGTCGCAAACGGCATGGAAACTAAACACATTACAGCTGCTACTGAAATGCATTTCTCTTTCCCTTAAAAAAAAAAAAACACCTTTCTGAAAACTCCCATCTGTAGGCTGGAAAAGGAGTGGTGCTGACTCAAAAGACAGACGCAGGCATGTCCCCGATATGTAGGTCACCAACCCACTACTGAGATTGACAAATCTCTTAAATGCCACCATGTCATGCACAGTAAACATATACTCTCCAAATGACACATCTGCTGAATTAGGCTTCCCACACAACACTTGTGTCTCTGTGTCTCTGTCTCTTCTCTCTCCTATCTATCTCTCTCTCGCTCTGACCTTTAAAACACCTCCTACACTTTACAGAAAAGTCAGAAAAACAGGGATAATAACAGTGTCAGACATTTACAAACCAAACCAAATAAAAGTTTCCTGTACACAATTAAAGAGGTTAAATCCTAAACAGTGAATGAATGCTGGTAGGAAGTAATGAGCTCTGGTAGGAAATGAGATCATTTGATCTGGTTATGGTTAATAACATTCTTACAGTTTACATTATTAAAGCTAGTCATGTCATCAATTCCCAAGAACCTTTTGGAGAATCCAGATGTTTATTCCTCACTTCTATAACTACAGACTCTCATTATTATTATTACCTTCACTGTCTATAGCTATCTTAACCTTTATGCACTGTTCAGGTCAAAATGAACAATTTCCTTTTAATCAACATCAAAAATGCTTTTAGAATTCTTGAAAGAACCAAAAAGTAAATGATAGAAAATGCTCCATTTTGTTATTATTTTATATTCCTACTAGCACTGAGGATGTATCAGATGAATGAATGTTAAAGCTGCAAATGGGACATAACATACTTAGTAAGGGATTAAATTCTTGTTTAAAATGATGTGCACTTCAATTAAATTAATGAACATTAACGTTCCATTAACGTCATTTTGATGTAACAAAGTGTTTTAATATGGTTTATATGACTAATATGTGTAAAGGAGCCAATGACAACTTGGAATCAAAAGCATCAGTATTAAGCTTATTTTGGTAAAAATGAGTTCTTGTTATTGATATCTCTCTGAATACATGAGAGAAGTGTACATGTATCTGTTTTAATCTCACAGAGTTAGAAAGCTTAAAAAGTCAGATATAAAATGGTAGACTGGGTTAATAAGATGTCACTGGGGTTGATGTTAAGTAGAGAACAGAGCATGAGATGTATGTGTCAAAGAAAGTGCTGAATATGACTTTCAGTCTTACCCGCAGTCTGGAGCCGGACACCAGCGGCAGTCGGGGTCTGAGGCGAGGCATCGCCTTAACAGAAACTCCTCATACTTTTCAAGCAAGGCAGCGTCATCCAGGATGAGTGCCACCTGCCTGGGCGCCAACCTCTCAGCACACTCGGGGCAGCTGAGCTGCACGCGGCTCTCTGTGATTTCAATGCGCAGGTACTGGCGCAGGCAGCAAAGGCAAGAACGATGACTGCAGCCCTGAAGCTCTGCCAGCTGATCCCGCGGCTGGCGCACCAGACATAATGGGCACTCGAGGAGCTCCTGACCTCCCAGAGAGGCCTGGCTGGAGGATAAAGGCTCAGCAGAGTCAGCGTTAAGAGGGTCCGGGGAGGCAGCAGTTGGAGTGGGTGGCTGAAGGAGCTGCTGTTGCTGCTGGTTGTGCTGTTGCGCTAAAGGTGTCCCAGAATTAGTTTTGCTCCTCCTGGAACCACGCTTGCTGTGAAAGAGGTTGGTGAAAGAGATCCTGTTCTGCTTCTTGCCCGGACCACGACATTTAGGATTGGGAATGCCACTGACGGATGAATGGGGCGATTCAGAGTCTTTTTCTGATCCCATTGCCCAGGAACGATCTGATTTCCTTTAGATCCTGTCCTGATAAAATTCTACTAACCTTGAACCAAAATAATCTTTGAATACAAACTCTGATTTTAGTGTCAGGCTTCTTAATGACTACGTGAACGAGTACTTCAGATGCCCAAAAAAAAAAAAACCCAAAACTGTATTGTCCTAAGTCAGATTTTCAGATATCCAGTTACTGACGCTAGTGAAAGATTCCCGTCACACAGTCACACCTTTGTTCTGTACTTCTCATGAAACAATAGAAACAGAGATTACCCTCAATGAACAAGGTTGAGGCAACGGAAAGAGAAACTAAAAAAAAATCCCCTTGGCGTCCTACGGGTTTGTTCTTGTAACACTCGAGCAGGCTGATTAACAAACAATCAAGTAAACATGTATCATTTCCAATGCTAGAGACCCCACAATGTGCTCATTTATTACAAAATGGGTTTTTGAGTTTAAAAAACAAAAACATAGATGTCAGCTTATTAAACAATACGAAATGTAATATACACTAGAGAATATGTCCTCCGGCTGAGATCGTCCTCGGCTCAAATGTCCTCTGATGCTTTGGTTCAATCACACGGCTGTGATGAGCTGCTCGTCTCCTCGCCTTCTCAAGCGGCCTGTCTGTAAGAAAGAGAAACGACACAGGAAGTTAGCATGAAGAGCCGTGTGCCTGCGTATAGGAGCATGCTCTGTACCCCCCTCCTCCACACACACACGCTCACGCACACCTCGTCTCAGACTGGCTGTTTCAATTTCACTGTTAACTCTTCCTTCTCAGCAGGAGCGACGGCACCACAGGTACGATTGTCTGTCTTAATGGCAAGCTAAACTGTGACGAGTCAGTAACAGGGAAAAAAATAAACATATATTTTCAAACACTAAGCGGGGCTCTAATTATTTAACTATTTAATATGGAGTTATGTAGATGCTCGTTATTATATCTACATCTTCATTATGGGTGGTGAAGACGCACCCCAAAGTGTTTTATTTCTCCAACACCACAGCCATTAGCCAATAGTGATCATTTCTATTTCAGGTATTCATTCAACACTTACTTTTAACCACTACTAGTTACATTTAGTAACGTGAAACATCTCCCACACAAGTAAACACGTCCATTCAACAGCTATAAACAGTGACTACCTCATCAACCTCTCATCTCATCTCTATATTTATCTACATATTAAAAAGACTATAAAAAAATACTAATAGCAAACAAACCACAGCTTGTTCCTGAGAAACCTGGGTGGAAAACCTCTACTGTTACTGTAACTTCTTCCATAAACGCTAAATAAACGTTACCCTACTGAAAAGCTTCACCATATGAAATATTATGCTTATTATTATTGGTTAATTAACAGCACATCTTTTTAATTGGTTTATTATTTGCTTCAGATTACTGGGAGCATCCTCCAGACAAGCCCCTGTCAATGAGCTGTTACTATAGGAACCGTGACGCATTAGAAAGAGCACTCCTGTGATGCATCCTGCAGCTACTGTCAGAGCTGCTGGTACAGAAAATTAATCAACATGTTTTCACCAGTAAGATATGAGAGAATGTGGTATTATATGTGAGAATATAATAATGGTTATACCCGCCATTTTGTCAAGCAGCTCAAGTCCATGCATAAGAGAATTAATAATAATAATAATAATAATAATAGGTAAAGGAGCAGTCAGTGCTTTTTGCTACAATTCATTAATCAGTAAAAGTCTCAGTGATGCATAACACACACACACACACGGCACACCCCACACACGGCACACGCCATTGCACAATATATAATTATGCAATTTTCTAACCGTGCTCCTTTTTCCACAGTCCTTTGTTCATTTATCTCTCTGTTCTTTCTTATCTCACTCTCAGTGACACCTTCTGGCTTTCGCTTAAATGCACAAGCACACACTCTTCAGCTCTCTCTCTCCACTTCACACTGCGCTACTAGTGCGGTTGCCATGGTGATCCTCACTACCACCACCACAAACATGGATCCTCGCAGTGCCTATGCCACTTATGGATGCGTGCATGAGCACACGCACAGAAAGACACACACACACACACACACACACCATATATGTGACAACTACATTATATACTGTATATTAACATATACAGAACATATATAGAATGGTGGCTACTGAAGTGTACAATAATACAACAATAGACTGAGTACTTTATCCCATCAAACACACACACACACACACGAGGCACACTTAATGTCCCGATTTCCTCTGTTAACCCCTGGCCAGCTGCCCTACGTAGTGCAAATTTGTTTTACGGGAACAGAAGTAAAAGAGGGAGGAGGGGAAGCAATACCACACTTAGAGCAACAGCTCTAATCTACACTCTTATCTCTCACATGTAAGGACATGTGCCGCATGCTACAGCTCAAATCAAGACAGTTACTTGTTTTCGTTTTACAGTTAATCAGATTTATAAACACACTTGCTTCCTTTTCTTCTTCTGAAACCTCTCAACACTTCTTCCACCAGTTTTGGGAAACAGATGAGTAAGTTAAGAGAGAATACGCTACTGATTCCTGTTTCAGATCGTAATGGAAAAGGAGAGTTATGATTGCAGTCACTGTGACCCACTTCTATGTTAATGCCAACAGGAATGATTGTGACCTGAAATCTTGGCCCACGTTCGCAATCATATGCAATGACCTGCACAACATGTGCCCTAGGCCCTAATAATAATCTTATTGTTTAATATAGCACAAACAAATAACCCTGACCCAGGTCATTCACACACACACACACACAACATAACTCATGGTCCTTTCTTTAGTCAGAAGGCCATCTGTGTGTGTGTGTGTGTGTGTGCATGCTAGCTCACCAGGAACCATGACCTTTATTTCCACTTTAGTCTCTCTTCAGAAGAAGCAGCAGGCCTTGCTAATGCACTTGATTACAAATAATAACCATCTGTACTCTCTGAGGTTTGGTGCATGTGCAGTGTGTGGGTGGACAAGCAAGAGTTCGCTAGAAAAATGTTTCACCTTTCAACACAAGAGAACAAGCTTTTGTGTGGCGTTAACGTTTATTAAACTACAGAGCAGCAACAATAGCTTCAGTCTCCTCAAACAAAAAACCTAGCCGGGAATGTTTTTTTTTTTTTTCCCCCGGATCCATCCCTATTTCCAAAATGTTAAAGATGTTTTCGGAGTGTTGCTGATTCGAATCAGAAAGATGTCAACGTACATGCAGACAACATGCAAATCTTACTCAACCTACATTCGAGCCCTTGTTCCTCATTACCATCGATCCTGCTTTCTGCAACTTCATGCTGAATCAGCAGCTCATTTTGCTTCAGTTGGAGTTTCGAAGAAACTGAGCCCAAGTCTGCATGTAATAAAGTGGAAAACTATTCACATTTCACTCTGTTGAATCCATTGACCTTAAACGGGGTACATGAAAAATACTGTAATCAATACATGAAAAAAAAGGACAAATGAGGATGAGGTTCCATTCTGAGTCTGGTTCCTCTCAAGGTTTCTTCCTCATATCACCACAGGTAGTTTTTCCTCACCACCATCGCCTCAAGCTTGCTCATTAAGGATAAAATAGGAACCTACTTAAAACATTATAATTATTTTTCCATGTTTCTATACTTCTGTAAAGCTGCTTTGAGACAATGTCCATTGTTAAAAGCGCAATTCATATCAATTTAATAATATAAAACATCAGCGCAAGACTTATCGTAAAAACAGAACAATTTCTTAGTTGTAGTCATCATTAATGATTGCACATTAAAAGGTGATTGCAATCAACATTTAGGATTGTTAGTTGCTTAGTCCAGACTTTTATTTAACTGGACTGAATCTAGCTTCCATGTATTTGGTTATTTAGACAAATAATTTGGTGAAAATAATTTACACAGTCATCTGCTCTTCTGTTTTCCTTTGTACAGTTGATTTCAGTACGGTTTCAGAAAGCACCACCCATATTTTTTGAGTGGAAAACATAGGCAAATGTACCTCTTGTGAAAGTGTGGGTGTAGTCGAGTGGCGGTTTGTGCATGGAGGGTGGAGCCGAAGGAAGTAAGTGGTTAAGGATCGCACACCTGTGCCGAATGACTGTTTTAATGACTGTTCAGTTTTGCATTGAGCTGTGGCAAGAATAACAGAGGGAGAGACGAGTAGATAGAGCAGTGTGTGTGTGTGTGTGTGTGTGTGTGTGCACGCAATATAAGTATGTGTGATGAAAACTAAGTAATAAAAATAAAAGGAAAGCAAGCCTTTCTCCATTTCCTCTTTCCCTGAACCCTCCCAAAACACGCCACACCTTTATTTTACTATTTAATTACAAAGAAATAAATTCCATTATGCAATAATTAATTGTGGTTATACCACAAAGCCAAACCCAAATAAAAAGAGATCAGAAGAATCTAGTTCCTTATGACATATGGCAGCATTAATAAGATATACTGTATGTCATAGACAATGGACAACAATTTGCCAACAATCTGGCAGTTGTAAAAGACATAGCAGAAGGAATTGGGGTGTTGATTTTTTACATCCAAATCTGCTCAGAAAATACAAACGGTTGGACTTTATAAGAGAATATATTTATGGATCTATACGGTGACATCCTTCACAGCTCCTCTGGCACGAAGCAGTTCAAATAACCAGACAGTTTCATAACATTAGATCCTATCAAACTGATAACAATTATCAACTGATTCTGAAAAAAACCCGAAAAAAGTAGCTCAGTTTTCAAAAACTCCACCGCAACAGGAAGCTAATGAACACAACATAATGCCCAGAACACATTACACACTAAAATCTATGAGTTATTACACAGACATATCAAGGCTGTGTCAAAGTTTTGAATATGTATTAGCTGCAGAGGAGTGAAGACTAATAATGGAAGTTTTAGTGCCTTCATCTGTTAATCTCAGAAAGAAGTTAAAATAACACCAGCAGCCAGAATACAGCACGTCTACTTCTCTTAGGAATTTACACGTCTTAAAAATGTTCAAACAAAGTACCCTCATGTTTGAAGGACAATAAGGACTTGTTAACACGAGAGAGAGAGAGAGAGAGAGAGAGAGAGAGAGAGAAATAAAAAGAGAGAGATAGAGAGAAAGAAATAGAAAGAGAGCAATCAAAACAATCGAGACAGACAGAAACGGAAACAGAGACAGAAAGAGAGAGAAATAGAAAGAGAGAGAGAGAGAGAGCATGTGAGAAATAGAAATAAAAGAAAAAGAGAGAGAGAGAGAGAGAGAGAGAGAGAGAGAGAAATAAAAAGAGAAAGAGAGAGACAGAAAGAAATATAGAGAGAGCAATCAAAAGCAAGAGAGAGAGAGACAGAAAGAGAGCGAGAGAGAGTCATAGAAATAGTTTGATTGCAAAACAGAATGAATACATGGAAAAACAAATGCTATTGGCAAACTTTGAAGCGAGGAGAACATTACAATGGTAGAAAAAGTCTTGCAAGTGAAAGAGCAGCAAAAGTGACAGACATTAGTTTCCAGTGTGAAAGTACAGATGGTCCGTATTTATATGTGCAGAGTTTCAAATTGGTTGCGCCTGTTTTTTTTGTTTTTTTTTTCCATTCCTGGCGTAATATTTTCTCTTGAACACGCTCAGTGATAAATCCCAGCCTGCTGCCTTTCAACCACACAGATGCTCTCGTGACAATGCAAAATATCCACACACTTAAGTCTGGGCCCTCTATCCTGACTAACCTCCATCACTCTTTAGGAAGATAAGCGCGAGCAAAATGTCTCATTCTTCAGATCTCAGCATTTCCAGCCTGTGCACTGAGAGAGCATCTCAGCACTTTAGCCACATCATCTCGGACCCTGCCGCAGTGCCACGCTATCCATCAGTGTCTCACTAACAGGGCTCCGTCTCAGACCCTCTCCGTCTTTCAGCCACACACACACACACACACACTCAGGTTACACGATCAGCTTTGTGTGAGGTGTGCCCCTGAATCAGCTTGCTGTTACATAATACTCGGAGTCACATTTACAGCTAAGCAGGTACGTGTGCTCCGTGTCACATACACGTTCGGACCTGCTCTCAGAGCCTCGTTCAAGATTATAAGAACAGGAAAAGGCTTGTTTCAACTGGATTAATGTCTTACTTGTATAAACGCATTATTCAGAAAGCATTTGTTTAGCTAATTGGTATGGTATGCTGAAAGAAAATGCAACTTGAGCTCATTGTGCACATAAACTACCTGTGTGCCACTAAGTCTAAAGGATAGTTAGGTATTATACCTCAGATTAGCTACGCAAAAGCGGGCTTACCTCTGACAGAATCTGAACACATCGGCAATAGACAGCCTAATGAACTCATTCGATCAATTCTGCACGCTTAGTGAAGGGAGGCTCAACGTCTGTCTGTCAAATTTTTTTTTTTTTTTTTACAAAACCACAAAACCAACTTGCAGGAAACATATTCTTTAATAACCATAAGACCACCACTAAATCATAATGTAAAACCTCAATCCCTTCATTATTAATTGTTATCATATAACTTTCCTAAATAACCTTTGGTTTACTCTCAAATCTTTCATTAGAAGCAAATTCTAACCAGCTGTCTATTTCCAGCCATCAAAAAAAAGAGCGGAGTACAAGCTGTACTCACATAAATGGAGGGGTGTAACACAGAGCATTAAAGGGTGCATTAGTAACCATCTTTTCTTTTTCTTTTTTTTTTTTATTTCTTACTAGCACAAATAACGTGGAAAATATGTAGAACGTGAAATAACCGTTTAAGCACGTATAATAAGGCCTGAGGAAACCGAGACCAGAATAAACAGAGACAAAGCCAGGTCAGACTGCTTTGTCTGTGTTTACGTGACCCTGCTGTCACTCTTTTTATAGACGCACCCCTACATGCTTTTACCCCACCCCCCATCTTACTCCATCCTGATAGGAAAACAATACTATCCTATACTTGTACTCTAAGGGGGGAAAAAAACCAATACTAGAATAAACAGTTATTCTACACTGAACTGATTGAAAGAACAACAAATGCTATTTTTATGATCAATATCTAAGGTAACAGCCCATAAACAGCCTACGTTGTCACTTGAGAGTCAAATCAAGCTCTAACTGAACTCCGCTGATGCTAGAAGCTTAGCTTGGTGTACATGGGTGTAATGGGTAGCAGGTTCAAGGAGTAAAAAAAATAAATAGAGTCATTCCAATGTTGTTGAACTTCATCGACTTAACCGTTAGCGCTCCAATCTTGACTAATCTTGATTAATGCACCTTTAAGTAAAGCTGCGACATTTTTAATCCTGCGATTCAATCGGCTGATTGGATGAATGGATAGTTGAATTTCCAGCTAAAATAAACAACCCGCACCCAAGAGGTTCACACCGCGTCTGAAACTTTTCTGACTTTAATAAACATCTAATAAACTATCAGAAACAGCAGAATATGTTGCATAGGAAAATCTCAGTGGAATACTGCAGACTTAGAACTGCTGCCGTAATCATAAACACTGTCTGTAGCCTATCCTATTAAAAAGAATCTCATACCGCACATCCTTCGAGCATATCTACTACTATTCAGCTTTATAGTATACAGTTTTATAATACTAAAGATTTATAATCCCACTATTCAATGGGTTCCCTTTTTTAATCCGCTTCCTCTCAACATTTCTTCCTCATGTCGTCTGAAAGAGTTTTTCCTTGCCATTGTCTTCTCTGGCTTGTTCGTTAAGGATCGGAATCTATATCTGGATTTCTCTAAACCTGCTCTGTGTCATTTTTTGTGTTGTTAAAGTAGATTAGATTAGTGGATGATCTGAAATATTTTGGCATACAAAAGGATTTTTAAATGCACAGCAGGATAATAAAATAAGAAACATTAAATAAATGTCCCAAGGTAAAAGAGAGAGAGAGAGAGAGAGAGAGAGATCCATCAGTACACCCACTTATCCTACACAGGGTTGCGGGGAGCCTGGAGTCTGGTGCCAAACTATCACAGGGCACAATCACACACACTCTCATTCACACACTACAGACAACAGAGAGGTGCCAGTCAGCCTACAACGCATATCTGAACTGGGGGAGGAATCCGGAGGAAAGCATAAAAATAACATGCAGACTTAACCCACACAGGGCAGAGGCGGGACACAAACCCCCAACCCTGAAGGTGGGAGGTGTGAACTTACTGACCCAATAAGCCAAAAAACATTCTGTCTATTCATTACATTTTTCGCTGACAAGACTCATTAGTCAGTTTCTGTTGACGAGTTCCAAGCACACACCTAAGTATCTAATGGTCAACTGGTATTCAGATGATTAGCGACGCCCACTTAACGGCCCAAAGCAGACTCGAGTTAAACAAGCTAGCATGTCTGAACTGGGTACTTAGTGGCTTATATTTCTGTTTAGCTACATTACATAAGCACTGCTCAGCTAACTGCTAAGTTACAGAAATAAACCAATAATTTACACCTCATACAGCATTTTACTATCAAAGAAGTCAATACTAGTCATCCTTAGCTACACTAGTCATCCTTCGATCCTGGAAATACCCATGACATAACGTAGGCTTGTAGACTTATTCCGTATCAAGTATTGCTCAGCTTTACTTGCTCTCAAATATAAACAAACATTAAGAAGGGTAAGGCAGAAATGAAGCAAATCCATGTTTATAGAAGGCAAGTTGACCAATAAAAAGCAAGTGTAAATGAACTCTGAATACTCAAAGATAAGATATGAAAGCAACAGCCCCAGTGTTAGAGTCAGCTGAGAGGAAACGTGGCGCAATTGTAGAAAGGGTCAAGCAATGCTTCTGGATATTGAATGCATTTGTTGCCAGGAGTGGAACCTCATTCTACAGCTTTCTGAAAGGTTTAAAACAGACTAATAGTAGCTCTGTGCCACAGTAGAATACTGATCGGTACAATAGGTGTATTGAACCTTCACAACCTATGACAAGTCGTATCCCTTTCCCAAATTTACACTTACATAAAATATATTTTAAAAAAAGGTTTTTAACCAATATAAAGCCTCTGTAACAAAACTATCTCTAACAAAAAAAAATGCAATTTAAACTCAGTGGTGTGTTTATGTCTCCCAATAAAAGCCCTATGAACAAAAACATATAACAAATATGTCCGGATTGTCATTTTGGAGCCAAGGAAAGCCTTGCTTCATCATTCGTACACACAGTAAGAACACACAGTACTTAGATTTCTCATTTCAGGTGAAAGTCAGAACCTGCCGATACAGATCATTAATCACATCAACATTCAGCTGAGCAGGAAGCAGCAAAATAATCCCAGATATCATTTACAAGCGTGTTGTTCTTTATCAGGCAACAAAAAAAAAAAAACTTTACCTTCATGCCACAAAAAAGTTCCTATATTAGGAATGACTTCTGCTAAGTCTGAAGTGTAATAGAATCAATGTGCAGCTGAATATTACTGAAACTCTAAACCAAAGATTTCCTGTTTAGCATCAAAGTGGATCCAGAGTTTTTCCTAGGAATAAAGGATGTGAGGTGGGAGTACACCTTGGATGGGAAGGCAGTGACAAAGCACCATGCGCACGCACAAGTTTTCCTTACTCCTCAAGCCCGTACAGGATTTCTCTGGGTTCTCCTGTTTCCTCTAACCAGAATTTGGACATATGAATGGTCTTAAATTCCATCCAGAGCGTGTTTATGCTTCGAGTTACAGGGACATGCTCTGGATCTACTCTGACACGGACCACAATAAATTGGCTACTGAAGACGAATTAATGTATAAACACAACATTAGAGAATCTCAACCATTTATTTGTCAGTTTAGGCATGAAAACAGAAAGCTGGAAAATAAGCCGATGGTAAAGATTGTGTACCAGTGTGACCAGTTCAGTCTGTGTTTGGGGAGCTGGCAGATGCTCAAGGAAAGACTTTTTTTTGTTTGTTTTTTTTTAACTTCATACAAAAAGACTATATGTAAATGTGAAGAAAGGAATCTCAAGTATACAGAAACTGGCTTTTCCACCACTGCTCAGCAGCTATGCATGCCATTATACAGTGGAACAACTGACTTTCCACTGAATTTAGACTGAAAACGGGACACAAGCCAAGTCACTTTCCCTAGAAGAGGCTGGCACAAGCATACAGGCGGAAAGAAAATAATAAATAAAAAGCTACAGGCCTAGTAGTGTTAGATTCGATATTAAACCTGGAAATGTGAACATAAAGGAAGCGTTTCAATATAACACACTGGCTATATATGAAGTGTGTGGGAGATAAAGCAAAGCCCCACCTACACATAACACCTATACAACGTTATGTATGAAAATATAACGACATATAATATTAGAGGATGATAAACCTGTTGTGGAAAAGATATAAAGACCATAAAGCTAGGATGACGGGGTTATTAAAAAAAAAAAAAAATCAACATCGCACATGGGTTCAATCGATTAACCATCATTAATTAATTTAGATAACCCATCACAATCCATATGTATAGAGCGATCACAACAAACACGTACCTTAAACCGGATCAGTGTTGGTGTAAAGAGCTTCATAAGAACAGGGCGTTACACTGAGAGCTGCCGTGTACACTGTTTATTCAACAAACTCCCCCATGGAAGCCTTTTCTTCAGCACAGTCATGAACAGGACACACACACAGTCCCTCAGTCGGCTGGATGATCTGATTCGTTTTCCGGCCCTGCTACTCTGTACCCAACACTACACCGAGCCGCCGATTAAACCCGCAGTTCGTTTCTTTTCCATTTACGTCATCGAGGAAAGCCCCAGCTCGCAAGTCGCGAGCTTCTGGAAAGCCCGCCCCGTGACGTCACACGGTCCCTTCTTACGATTGGTCCAGCGCGCGGATACAGGAAGCGGTTTGAAGACTCAAGCCGAAAGAGAAATCTAAAGAAGTTCTACATTTACGAAATCATTATTTCCAGGTGAAATCCTGGACGAGCGATACTGAAAGAGCAATAGTGATTTGCAAAATTTAACATCAAACATTTCCCCAAACAGAAAGGGGAAATGAAGCAAAGATGTCGATTTTTTTTAACCGTGATGATTCCAGGAAAGAATAACACAGTGGGGGGAGTGGGGTTATAGGAAAACAAGCAACGGGGCCTTTTGGAAATCGTATGGAAAGAATGAGGTCATACTTGTGTTTATAAGTACATAAATACAATATATATATATATATATATATATACACACACACACACATCCCTCACTTAGGGACACAACACACTACATAACTGAACTCCATGTACAATATATTGGCAAAAGTATTGGGACACCCCTCCAAATCATTGAATTCAGGGGTTGGGCTCGGCCCCTTAGATCCAGTAAAAGGAGCTCTTAATGCTTCAGCATACCATTTAGGACAATTTCATGCTCCCAACTCTGTGTTAACAGTTTGGGGATGACCCCTTCCTGTTCCAACATGACTGCACACCAGTGGACAAAGCAAGGTCCATTAAGACATGGATGAGTGAGTTTGGTGTGGAAGAACTTCACAGAGTCCTGACCTCAACCTGATAGAACACCTTTGGGATGAATTAGAGCGGAGACTGTGAGCCAGGCCTTCTCGTCCAACATCAGTGCCTGACCTCATAAATGCACTTCTAATGGAATGGTCAAAAATTCCCATAAACACACTCCTAAACCTTGTGGAAAGCCTTCCCAGAAGAGTTGAAGCTGTTATAGCTACAAAGGGCGAGCCAACTCCATATTACATTCAAGTGCATGTGAAGACAGACGTCCCAAAACCTTTGGCACTATGGTGTATCTGTATCTGTGCATGATTGTGCAAGTAGTGCTGGTTGAATAAAAGAACTCAATCACATGCTTGTTGCTTCCTTCAAGTGTGCTACATATGCTAATATGCTGATGTAAAGGCAGACATCCCAAAACTTTTGGCAATACAGTGTATATACACATTCCTTACATAGGAACACAACACAAACTATTATAACTGAACTCCAGTTTGATAACATGCATATGAGATGATTTATTTATCTAAGGAATAGAACACAATAAGGTGTGCTGCTATAAAGGGGAAAAAACAGCATCCCAAAATGTTTAAATTTCACTTTTATGATTTTTTTGTTCATAAAAATATATTGTACATTTTATCTGTTTATAATTACAGACCATTTGGAACACTGTTAACATAATGATTTAACATTATATTCACCTCACAACAGTAAAAAAAAAAAAAAAAAAAAAAACACACACACAAAAAGAGAAACTAAACATAACTGAAGACAGTAAAATATTGCCTTTTATTTCAAGTGAATGATGTTCAGTCAACATGTTCAGTTGGTAGACTCCACAAAAAGCATACCGTCATAACCATGAATAAACTTAGTTATAGACACTCCCCCCTTTGTCACATCAGGCTCAGACTGGCTGGAGGAAGCAGGTTTCAGACAGCTGTAGAAGGGGGAAAAAAACGACTCAAGTAAATTAAACATTCTATTCATCACATGGACGCAAAAAGGGATAGCAAGGAATATCAGATCATTATTTTTTCCACTGCAGGAGGCAGCAAACAAAAAATAATAAATACACGTACCACCTGGTGGACATGGGAAGGAATTACAAGAACAAAATACAGCTACAGAAGCAAAAGCTGGTTTTAAGTTTAAATAAAGTGCAATAAAATGTCGAAATTATTAGCCATGTTTGCTTACACAAGGGTAAAAAAACAGACAAATGTGAGTAGCTAAATATCAAATTATAGATTGAGTAACTCATGCAGTACTGACGATCAGAATGATTGGAAAGAAAAGTAGTAGGTGTTAAGGAAAAATGACTGACAGATCGGTCATGCTGCCTTAGTGGGTGAGATTTCTGTGTAAGAAAGATATTCTCTTGTTTGTTTTTTGTAATTATTATTTTTGGTTTGTCAAGACCTGCTGCTGGTTGCTTGGACACAAATGTACAAAGCCTTTGTACTGGATGTACTGAAGCCTACTTTGTTTTTTGACGTTGCAGTAAAATGCATACATGAACACACTCCACCATTAGGCACTTAATAATGCACTGACATAAAATCCATGTGTGCCATGGTGTGTAATGTAAGAAAAGACAGATAGTTGCCAGAGCTTGTCATGTTTCCATGGGCACAGTGGTAACAACAACATGCTTCCAGACAACATTAAGCTGGCAAACTCACACACTCAAGTGCAGCATTTTCCTTCAAGGCAGAACCCAAACCTTTCCATAAAAGAGAAAGACACTAAGGAAAAAGAAGGATGGAGAAAACGTTTAGATGAATAACACAAGGTCTTTACAGGTGGCAGCTGAAAAGGCAGCAAGGATGGAGGCAAAGACGATGTCGGGGGACTGAGCAGCATCGATGGCACGGTGTATACCACGTGCACTATAGTATTCCACCAGGGGGACTGTCTGTTTATGATAGGCCTCCAGCCTCGAGCGCAGTGTCTTCTCATTATCATCACTACGACGAATCAGAGGTTCCCCGGTCACCTAAATACACAATACAGAGAGACGAATATTCACATCAGTACACGAGTCCTGATCATGAGGCACAGTTAATGATCTCATTTGGTCTAGTGTTACTAAATGAAGATTCTATCTGCTTTGGCAGATGCCGTTATCCAGAGCGACTTACATTTTTGTTTCATTTTATTATTAACTGAGCAACTGAGGGTTAAGGGCCTTGCTCAAGGGCCCAGCAGTGACAGCCTGGTGATCCTGGGATTTGCGCTCACAACCTTCTGATCAGTAGTCCTTAACCACTAAGCTACCCCAACTTCTCTGCAAGTTCGCTGATGTTACACTAATAATAAATCTGCATCCAAAATACCTCTTAATCTGGGAAACACTTGTTTATCAGCTGGATATACAAACTGCTTTTAAATACAGCTTGATAATAGGATAGGATAGGATACTGGGATGACTTATTTAAGGATCAGAAGACAACAGGACATATCATTGTCCTAATATACTATTCTGACACACAACCTTTAAACCAATCAGATTCTGTAATTCTGTAATCATTCAACATGATTTTATTATTTAAGATTCGACTTTCCATAGAAATCTGATGCATTTAAGCTCTGACATTAGTGTAGTCAAAGTTTAAAAACCTTTCCAGCATTAGTGAAACAGGACACCTTAATCACACAGGACTCGTATGGTATATGTAAAGCAGGAAAAGAAGTACACCTGTTGCATTCCTTATCCTAAACTGGCGGCACAAAGAGACACTCTGAATACCAGTTTAATTCCAGCACAACAAAGTGCTTCATTTATCACCTTACTCTGTCTGTATTAACCGTGTCCCTGGATGAGAATGGGGGACAGGGACAGATGAATTTGGGCCAGCTGTAATTACACAGTTCAATATAAAGGCACATGAACAAATATTGCAGTGTGCCCGTTTCTGGTCATGACAACTTTACAAATGTCCTGCTGTGTAACTACAAGCACAATCCTGAATTGGAGGACTAATACTATTTTAAATAAAAGTCTGAGCATATAGAAATGTTAAATCTCTATGGAGTCGAAGCTTCACTAACCCACGCAAGGAAAAACAAACACAGCAATGTGCTTCAGAAACAGCGTGAATTGGCTTTTAGCCACTCATTTGAATAATTCCTCCAAATGCCCGGTGCTCTAATTTTCACAAACTGTATAAACTCATGTTAAACACACATGTGAAAATGTTATATATATGGCCGACATGAAAGTGTAGTTGTCCTCATGAGCTTGCATAAGCTACCAGACCAGCAATTACACAACACCCAACACTTTCTACAACATTTCATTTTACAACATAGATCTCAGAGCTTGTAACAAGAATTACTGTCCATCATGACTAATTACTAGTGAATTAAATGTTCCTGAATGTAAAAAAAAAAATACAGACAACAACTACAGCCTGAACAAATGGAAGACTGACACTGATGGTACATTTTTGCCAACAATTCGCTGTGGAGAGGGTTATTACTGTACAGCATGCTGAGCATGGTAATGGAGATGCTGTTCTGATAACCTTTAACCCAAGACTCCAGCTTTGTGATATTTCCCGTTTCAGTTTTCTAATGGGTGTTTTGCCAATATTCAGTTACATTATATAAAGCAAGCTGTAACCTTTGCTTCCAAACCATTTAAAACTTACATCATCTTTCATGGGCTCCTTGGGCGGATTAAACTCCTCATGGTATGAGCGACCACTGGGCTGATGGATAAGTCTGAAAATGCAACAGCCGAGAGAAAAAATAATTCAGACGCTCATGATGAAATGCTGCCATGTCCATCTCCTGAGGGGAATACTACTGCACAGTATAATTACTGCCCTAACACGTCTAAATCGGCTCAGGGAGATTAATCGAGTTGAAATGAGTGATTTATAACAAACAAGCCTGCATAACACAGCATTCAAATCAGACTGAAAAACAGGAATTTCCATGTAATCATGTGCCCTTGTGTTCTGGTGTAGGAATCAACAGTAAACAACAGTAATTACTTATGAGCCTGTACATTTAATATACTAGAAAACTCAGGCTTGACTAGTGCAATAATCTGTGCTTTTACATTTCTACTGTTGGTGTGTATGTATTTTTGCATCACAGACATTCTAGATCACAGACATTCTAGATCACAGACATTCTAGATCACAGACATTCTAGATCACAGACATTCTAGCCTAAATCACTCTCAAACTGATTAAAAATATCCGACCAAGTTCAATTCCACCTGTAGATTATGACTGATTTATGAATAAGTGCAGGCTACATTCATTGAACTAGAACTGCAGCAGCTTGCTACAAACATCTGGGTTAAAAGCATGTGTTTTTCCCCGTTCCTCGTACCTGCCACAGATCCTGCGCACCAGAAGAGAGTCATCTACCGAGAACTCAATTACAGAGTCCAGCTTCTCTGTGCGTTTTTCAAGCAGATCATCCAACTACAGGGCAGAACAGGATCATTTCATTCGACGTCAATGAGCAATTTATTCAATATGTGAAATTGCTTACTTTCTAGCGACACTCATTAAGGTTACCATTTCTGCTTGTTTGACTGTGCGTGGAAAACCATCCAACAGGAACCCTTGTTTGCAGGCAGAAGTGTCCAGGTTTTTCTCGATGAGCTCGACAACCATCTCATCACTCACCTAACAACAAAACACAGACTGTCAATAAGAAACAAACAACTCCTCCCCATTAAAAAAAACAAGATTTTCCAGAAGTCACCAGACAAAAGGACATTTGTTCAAATTACCAGTTTGCCAGCATCCATGGTCTCTTTTAATCTTTTGCCTAATTCAGTCCCGGAGGCAACCATCGCTCTCAGCATGTCCCCAGTGGCCAGATGACACACACAGAACTTTTCTGCCAGCTTGGGCGCCTGTAACACAATAAAACAGATATCTTGTC